>NW_009631502.1:0-518 GCF_000690535.1 Cariama cristata | reverse complement strand
TTGTGAAGACAGGGCTGATTGGGCTGCGGAGTGTGAGCAGGAGAGGGGCTCAGTGGCAGGTTTACACCCTACAACTCCCATTAGAGTTGGCCTGTAGTTAAGTGCCATTTGTCATCCCCCAGGGCTGTCAGTCGGGTACTTTATGACACTCTGGCCCTGGCCCCGAGCCTGCCCATTAGTTTCACCAAGTTAGTTGACATCATTTTTCATTTTGGATCTTTCTCTTTTTTATTAAAAAAATTTTTAAAAAAAAAAAAAAAGACGCAACCAGGGTTTTCTGAGAAGTCTCTCTTGAAAAACCTCCATCTTTAGTTGTGCTCAGATAGCTGCTACCTTGCAGATAAATGCAGTTATCTGCAAAGAAGGCAAATCAGTATGCCCTAAAATCACAGACAGTCAACACACTACTCCAGGATGAGGTAAATACCTGTTGTCATCTGGTGTAAATCGGCATGAACCAGAAACAGTTGAACTCCTCCTCTGCTGTCCTTCCTCTTCTTCAATCTCAATTCTTTCAA
>NW_009631501.1:35427-43213 GCF_000690535.1 Cariama cristata | reverse complement strand
ACTCTGAAAACGCAAGTTTCATATAAATGCGGTAAAATCACTACTAACTACAGCGGTAGATTTTTTTTTTTTTTTTCCAGAGCTGCACCCACAGCTCCCATTATGTGAGAAAATAGTTTCCCCCCTACGTGTTTCTCTGTTGGTTAAAATAATGGAATTGCCCAGTTGATTCTATTTCCTTAAGTACTAATAGGAAAAATTATCAATCCCACAAAATCTAAACCAGTCTTTGTTTCCCTCTTTCACCAAACAGTAATTACAAAAGCTTTCAGATGATTACGGAGTTACAGGACTCCTCACTGGTCTCCCATCTGCAAAATTCTGACACAGTGTATTGAATGGTCAGGGATGTGAATGTATAAAAGTGGTGTGACCCATACCTTCACCATTTTTATTTCTTACCCGTGAATTGCCATCCTTTCTCTTTTCCCTTTTGCAAAAAGATCAGTTTTCTCTAATGTTTAGAATTTTTCAAGATGTCATCTCCTCCAGATTTTCTCCTATAGGTGATTTAAGATTCACAGCTAATAAAGACTTGCAATCAGTTATTAAAAGCATCAGTTTTAGTTTCTCTCAGTCATCGTGTCTGAGATAATTATAGCAGCACAACAATGAAGTTGTTTCCCAGAAGGACCATTAAGAGGAGGACCATTAGCACGATACAGAATGGATAACAAATTGGAAGCCATTGAATATTTTAGCACCCAGCTCCATGGGATGTTGGCCACTACACGGAATAAAAGCTGTAGCTTTCTTGAAGACTTTGGCTTGAGCAGACAGAGGCAACAGCTCAGTTTGGAAGGGGTGAATGCAGAATCACCATGAGTCTGTGGCTGGGATACTCACCGAGTAGTGTGACTCTAATATTTAGGGGTCTTACCATTTTTTCCATTTTTCAATTTTTCTTTCTTTCTTTGAGGACAATCTCCTCTGAATTCTGCTGCTGTCAGATATGTGGGAACCACCGTCATCCACTGAGGTGAGCAACAGCAGCAGTACTGTCTAGGGTTATGACCATAAAACCTTTGTCATGATCTTTAGCTCCAGGGCTGTGGCGCTAGGGAAGCTGAAGGTATACCAGGATTTTGGGTGTCAGTAGCAGAGGCTGGAGGAACTTGGGATGTACAGTATCAAAATAAGCATAATGCTTCCGCAGTGGGCACTGAGTGAAGAACTTCTTGCAATACCCATGTCTTCGTTTCAGAAAGCTGATGGAAATTGCATGGCGGTCGTGTCCCCATTGCTCTAGAAAAACACTTAGGCACAATCCATGTTTCTAGGTGACTGCACCAGTGGGCAATGTGTGATCTGAAGCTTAGAATGTCTCATGTCCTGGAACTAAGGTCAGATGGCAAGGTTAGACATTTTCCTCCTGTTCATAGATAGAGCTACTTTTGTGTCTTTACAGCATGTCTGCTGTGGTAAATGAGCCCTGTGAAAGTGGAGAAGAGACAGTGCAGGTCATTTTAAGCTGTGTGTTCGCTCTTATCTACATGCCAAATTGAAAAAAAAAAAAGGCAAAGATTAGCTGATGATGCTGAAGGTAGCATTGATTAATCAAAAAATACTTTCTAATTCCTCTTTGACGTAATCGGCCTTTGGCAGCTCACCATCTGACAGCAGCATGGTTAGGAGCCAGAGCTGCTATCACCGCGTGTGTTTTCCTCAAACAAATGAGAGGCAAAAGTCCCTACACTCCTCAAGCAAATGAGAGGCAAAAGTTCCTACACGTGCATAGTGAGGCTATAAACTTTAGGGTACAATTTCATGTAGATCTAGGACTTCAGCAGCTTATCTGGACCGCTAGATTCCCATCAGTTCTGTACAACGTGGTTTTCAGAATGGCATTATCTAACAGCAGCAGAGCAAAAAGCTGCAGAGATTTACTTTGCTATATATTTTTTTCAGTCTTAGTACTATTTTTCTCTCAGAGCAGAGATGTTTACTTTTATACACAACAGGGGTGTGTTTTCCTAATTCACTTAGGACAACACAAACCCCATTTCTAGGGCAGGCATTTGATGGTAGAAAACAACAAAAAACCCCAAATGTGACCATCAAAATCACACTGCTTTGCCAGAAGGCCTTTCCAAGATGCTTGTCAGCTTTTCTTTGTCCCCGAGTTCCTTCTCACGGGAGACCATTTTTTGTGTTTCTTACAACTACTGACCTAATGCTGAGCTTAATGATAACCTCATCTGCTACTAATACTGTACTTTTACATGGGCTTAAAATTGATTGTGAAGATCTTTATTAGAATTGCTTACAACTCAGCAAAACTAGAACATGTAAATACAGAGAGCCTCAAAACCTGCCAAAATGAAAAAAAGTGACTTAGGTTTTGTGTAGCTTATGAAATGGCAGATCCAACAGCACCGTGCTGCTGATAAACAGGCAAAATTACTAATTTTAAAATAAAATAGAATGTTTTTCTAGATATCAATTACGATTTTTACCGCATCTAGTGTGCCTAGGCTCAGTATTTGTGGATGATAAAACTGGAAAATTGAAAAGGAGCAGAAATTCAAAAGTGACACAGTGGATACTTTCAGAGCCATGTATTTTTTTTGCTGATTATATTTATGCTACCTTAGCCACCCGTAAGATTCTTAAGTTAAAAGAGAGGGTTCTGAGCTAGCTTTAATCCGCTAGCACAACTTCTGCAAACGCCCCAGCCTTTGACATTCACAAGAATTATTTTAGTTGAGTCTTACAGATTGAAGTGTCGCTAAAATACAAAGTGCCATTTCATTGTATTTTCTGCAAGATTTTAGCATGGGTACAATAGGCCACAGAAAAAGGAAGGTCGCCATTCCGTCTGAAGTCTGTCACCTCTTGTATTTAACTACATATAGAGAACATGGCATTACAGCATATTTCCTGAATCCAATGAAATACATGCAGCTGGAGAAAGATTCAAAAGTTCTGCAATGCAGAGAAACAAAACCATTAGTGATTGGGAAAGGAGGAAATTTAACCAGATTAAAAACACAGCAATGACAACAAAAAAGAATTTTAACAGGCACTCTGCATACAAAATAATTGTAGTATGCCTGGGCTCCCCTTCCGTTTGTGGTACTTTTACTGCCGGTTGAACTGCCTTATGAAAGCCCTTCTGTTTTGTTAAAGAACAATTCTGCTGTTTCTGATATAAAAGAAAAAAAAATAGCAAAGTATTATGATGCTATGCTTATGATAGAGATCTCTTTCTGAGATTGTAGTGTGCTTTTTTCTTAAAGAAGCAGTTGCTAGGCTCTTGATTATGAAACTATTTCCTGTGCTGACAGGACCAGAAGGTTTTGAATTATAATTCCCTTTTGGAAAAGACTAAAAGAGGTAGTAATTTTGCTATATTCAAAGACCTTTGTCTTCCTTGACTTGGCTAGTAAGTTTTAGCATGCCTAGGGATCAAAGACTAACCTGCTTTCATTGGCTGCACAGGATGGAAATCAGGTTATTACTTCATATGTATGATTTGTCATTTATAGCATTACCCGTGAGATGTTAGCATTCCGGAATAGCTGACATTTTTTAGAAGAGACTCCATTCCTTCCACTGAATTTGGAAGGGGAAATATTAGATAATTGTTAATCATTCCCCTTATCTTGTGACAAGGCATACTTCCTAGTCCAATATCCTGGCAGCAGCCAGCTGTGGGCTATTGTTGGCTGCTGACGCAGGATGGGTTAAGTATGAGGTCTGAATGAAAGTGGGTTGACTGTGACTCCATCTGGATAAGACAAAAGTTGTGACAAGATTGTAAGAATGTAATGGAAACTAAGAGGGCCGAGCAGGGAGGATTTGGAGGATTTGTCTCTTTTAGATAATTTTTGCCTGTAACATTTTTTGTTGCAGTGATAAATTTGTAGAAAAAGTGATTTTTTTCTGCTCAATTATACCTATGAGTAAGGGAGACTGTACCTTACTGTACTCAGTTCCCAAACTAAGGGCTATGGCAAACTGTTGTTTGAGCAGAAGGTTCTTTCCTGGCTATTCTATCCTTCCTCACCTCTTAGGAAACTACCCCTGTGACAGAGGCAGCGGAACAGGCACTGAGAATGCATCTTACCAGCTGCAATTCATAGTCCAGCATAATAACTTAAGCCTTCATCCACTTCTGTTTATTTTGTTATGCAAAGCTATAAACTGTGGCAGCTGAGTGTCAAGTTGACATATCTATTGCATTAAGCTATGGTAACTGAAGGGATCTAGAAATGATGAACTAGAGACCACATTGTCTACTCCTCTGAAAACACAGAGATTTGATGGCATGAGGATTTTTTTTTTTTCCCCAGCTGACTGGGTCATGTGTAGTTTACCTTTTACTTTTAAAGAGGAGACCGTTTATCTTTGGATGTAGTAGGCAAGCAAGGGCTCTACATTCCCACAAGGGCTGAAAACCCATAAAGGAAACTGGTCAGTTAGCACTCGATTGTTCTTTGTTGTGTTCTATTGCCTTTTCTGCTAAGTGGTTCATTGACAAATATGCTTCTACTGTCTTAAAAACTTCAGAATAACTGCAAAGATTAGTAAAAAACAGTGATTTGCATTAGTGAATATAGTTCTTCAGAATCATGACCCATAAAGGAGGAATATCCATAAATTCTGCCATTCTCTGTAGAAACATTCTTCAAACCTGTAGAGGTTTATTTCTAGTATTACTTGATCTTCTGCTGATTAATAGCGGATAGCGATGGCAATTTTGTGGAGTAGGTATTTGTTCTCAGATAACAGGACAGGCTCTCGCTCACCAGAAGATGCATCTTCAGGCTACTACTGCCTGTCTGTTGTGGTGTTTAAAAGATTGAGGGGTGGCCTTGGTAGGGTATTTTTGCCAAGGAGATGTCTCCAGGCACTGCCTCCTTTTCACAACCAGCTATCAAGATTATAGGAGGCAGAGGCAGTGCCATACTTTTCACTTCTGACAGGATCATGTACGGATATCTACCTCTGGGTTTGCTTTTAATTCTAATCGAGGCTAGATGCATATTAAAAAAACCCACACACAGAGATTTTGGTGTTAGTACATCACTTAAAAACCAGCTCCTTCCTTTCTATCTGTATGGAAAAAGCTGGGTTCCCCAAGTTGTTGTCCTGTTAACTCATGCTGCATTTAATGATCTGTCCTTCTCAGCGTGCAGGGGCACTAAACGCTGTGTGCAGTTGCCATGTCTGCCTTCAGTTCAGCCTTCCAACAGCAAGAGAGAAAATCCAGTTTATTTCTCAAGCACATGTCCTGTGATTCTGGGATCTCTTCAAACCAGCCACAGAGGCAATGCTTTTGACAAACTCTCAAAGTCAGCAATACAAGAACCTCTGGCAATAAGAATTAATCGTCCATGAGTAAAGCATTAGTCCAAGGAGTAAGTGGTAAACTGAAGAGCAGCGTAGGATGATGTCACTCATTTCATATCAGTCTGTCAGATCCCCTCTGCAAAGACTCTTTGGTTTGCAGAATAGTGGGAATAGGGTGGCAACTTGTGGCTACTTCGTGGCCTTTAAAAGAATTTGCTGGATTCTTATTAAGTTCCTCTAAGACAGCTTTTTGTATAAATGAAGAGTCAAAATCTAATTGAAAAATCTGTCCTAAAAATTATTAGATTATTGATATATTGCAAAGACTGATAAAACATAATTAATTTTGTTAAACTGAAGCTGATAAAGTTTTCATAAATTTGTCTATAAATACGGTTTGTGACTATCTGGTCTTCTGAGAAATAGATGAGAATCATAAAAAGGGGCAACTTATGTTTTATATGAACATCTGGGCAAAGTACAAGAATATCTGACAAACATGCTAAATGAAAAAAAATCCTTGAACTTTGACGTCAGATTTATTTTCCAGAGTTGATTTTAAGGCTCTCTGCCTCTTATCCCCACCTTCTGGACTTGTCTGAGTTTCTGGAGGCAAAGGCTTTGGTGTTCAGCTAGCTCACTCCTTCCATCTTTTTTCTTCCTTCAAGCAGCAAATAGGCCTGTTTGCCTGCCTCGTCCACGGCAAGCAGCATGATGTTGTCGTGTTATGGTTTTGTTTGCAAAAGCTTTCCTGATTTTTTTTTTTTTGCTTTTACAAAAATAAGCACTTTGTTTCCAAGTCCAGCTTCTAGAGACATGTGAAAATTGAATTTTATTTTGAAGAAAATTGTTCCTGTACCTAATCCTAGTGAAAATTCAGCTATATTGGTACTAAGTAAGAAGGCAAAAATGTACTTTTACTATTTTCAGGTCTCACAATTAGAAAGAAATCTAATACTTAATGATTTGACTTATGCTAATTAATATTTGGGGCTGGCAATGCAGTATATGTCACAATCATTGACAGTAACCCATGGCAAAAACCATTCTGTCATATATTCATGTAATAGCAATGTTGGGATTGTGTGTTTCTCTTATTTAACTCTGAAGGAAAGGAAAATTATGGAACATAGATTAGACAGCCTGTCTGTGATTTAAAAATTTACAAGCAAATTCGCATACTTTGTATGTGCCATCTCACAGCCAGCTCTTTTAGATTAAGCTGAATTTTCTTTTTTTTTTTTTTTTTTTTTTTTTGGTGAGACTCTCAAAAAAGCATATGTAGAATTTTTATGGATTAAACAATTTGTATAACTAGTTTGATCATAAGGTAAGTAGGATTGTTATAACAGCTGAAGACTTTTTTAATTTTCCTATTGGGTGTGCTGAGAATCCTCTGCTGCTTAAATATAAAAATGCATAACACAGAAAGCAGTCACAAGTGGCTTATAGCTTGAGAAAACAGATACTTTTCTCACTCATTTAGTTTTAACCAGAGGTTATTCTTCTAAAATGCGAATATTTTAGTAGCTCACAAGATTTTTAAAAAAAGCAGAATAGCACCACCTGGTGCTGAGCAAAGTCTTAACGATCAATTCCAATCACTTTTTTGTGATTATGGCTGTACAGATAAACTACCGCCTTTCACAATCACGATTTCAGGTCAAATGATTAGGGACATAACGTTATCACTGTGTCTGTCATTAATGCTTCCTGGCCCTTCTTTCTTATAGGCACTTTTCCCCTGAATCTTTATCCATTATTTAACAGTTTTTAGCAATCTTTAAAAAAGTTCTCCTTGTAGCTTAAACATTCTGGACATGTGTAAAAAGCTATTGAGTAAAATTTGATTTCTAGACTTTTCTTCAGCTGGTGTAGATTTGAGGATGATGAAGAACTACAGGTAGAAGTGAACCTCACCACTCTTTTTCTTTGTTTCTAAATATTTCTGAGCTTCCTCATGGTGCTTGGAATTAAAAGCATAATTAAGGTTAAGACCTACATCCTGAAAGGACTTCAGATGCCTAAAAGCTGTGAAAATCAAGGGGAATGTAAGTGCTTGAGGATGTATCCTTAAGAATTCAGTTTCCAGGCATTATATATTTATATCTGCAAATAAAAGAATTAAAGATAGCATCTCATTTTTAACTCACCTACTTCCTGCTTGATATTTATACAGTTCTCAATTGAAGCCCATGAAAAGTATAAAAAATCCCTTGTATCTGACATCCCAGCAGGAACCCTAAATTCCAGCTACATCTTGAAGCTACCTGCAATTATAGCTTAGATTTTAGTCTCCAGCTGTGCTGTCACTCTTGAGGCTTTCTGATTCCAAAGACTGCACAAACCATAGAAGGAAACGAACAACTCATCATTAAAACTGAAAAGGAACCCTTTCCTCCAAAGCTTAGCTACATTTCTCCTCCTAACCTACCTTGCCCTTAAGCAGTAAATAAAACCACTTGGGAAAAACACTGAGCCTAGTTTTGTT
>NW_009631501.1:22183-35396 GCF_000690535.1 Cariama cristata | reverse complement strand
CTGCTGAAACTACTGAATGCTGAAGCTATTGGATGACAAACTGCCATAAAATGTCATACATTGGCAAAAGGGTTACCTGGTGTTGACTGTTACTTACTGTGAAAATCATGGAAGAACAAGGTTTACTTCTGCTTGATGTCTTGTTTTTCTGTGTGCAGTTTACCATTCGTTTCTCCTCAGTGACTGAGAGTTAGAAACATTATGATCACTTTGTCCCACAAACACCACTTTGCGTGTCACGATTTTGACTATGTTACTTTTTAAAGATGACTTGCATACCATTTTTTGTGAAGTAAGAGAATTATTTTTATAAACCCAATACATTCATACAGTAAACACCAATACATTCATAAAATCAACAAGCCGATGACTAGGTAAACTGTCACAAATGATTAAGGGACAGTTTGTAAGTTTGTCACAATGTTGTTTCAGAATTTTTTTTTGTTTTAATTTTATGTGTTTGAAGTATTAAAAACAACTAAAAATGGTATTTTTTCAGATTAATGAGACAGAACTAAGCACCTTTATGTTCAGAAATTGCTGACCAGGAAGCTGATGTAAAGAGGTACTGAGGACATACCTTCATGAGTGCACACAGCAGGAGGGTAGAGGTCTCTCAACTGCCAAGTCAAAAACTTACTCAATAAGAGCGATGCTGTGTGAGATAGTTGCTTGACCTTAAAAGTGTAATCAGAGCTGGTTAGCTTGGGCGCAGTGCTGTAATGATACATTACTACTGCTGTGCTACATATCAGGAAATCAAAGCATTCACAGCTCTAAAAATAATTGTTATTTCTTAGATAGTTACTAGCTAGGTGATGAAATCCTGATGTTAATGTACTCTTTATGATTTCTGTCATTTGGGAAAGAGCTTTGTAAATACATTGCGTCATGTCTTGGCTTGATTGCCTGTTGTCTTCCAGCATCCATGCTATTTCTCACTGTGGACACACATGAAAATCAGGGGAATCATGGAGTTGTTTAGGACAGGACACTGTCTCTTACTGAGATAAAGCAAATCTGATCAAAATATCATGGAAATTTAGTTTCTTCTGGTCTCTGAAATCTCAGCTATTTGTTTACCTTCTGTCTTATTAAGGCACTTTGACCTGACACCGTCTCCTACTTCCTCAGTTTCTTCCATACAGCAGATGCACTTGTTCATCTTGATGGAGTGCATAGGATCACACAGCTGAAAGGAGACTGTGGCACTGCAGGGACAGCGCTATCTAATCCTGTATCCCAAACCTCTGGAAGATTCACTCCTTTGCTATAGGTAGTGTCATGGCTTCTTTCTCACCGCGTGACTGTAGATACAACACATTTCTTGTGCAGGCATGTCCTGAATGCTTGGGTTTACCAATAAACAGGGTCTTGCAGTTTGCAAGAGAAGTTGAGCGGCCTGCTATTATTCACTGTTTTAATTCCAAACACTGAAAACATTCCACAGGCTATCTCAGTTGAAGACAGTTTTACTTAATCTTCTGTGTTTCATGATATGGCTGTATTTACAATGGGTTTGTTGTCAGTAGCCACAGAGGGACTTCAAAATCCAACCAACCATGCTAACCAATTTTCACTGACTATAAATTTTAATTTGCAAGCAAGAAACACTAGAGGGCATTGCAAGTTCTGTGCACATACATCTGGTAACGCAGTGCTCTGCTTTAACAGCAGTCTTCTCAATGTGAGTAACAAATAAAAGATTACTAACATGATGGAAAAAGCTGTGGAGGCCATGTGCAGACTGAAAAAAAACTTCTGGCACTTACATGACAAGTACAATGATTGCTTTGGTCAACAAGCACATGCAGCACACACAACACAAACCAACACAATACGAAGTTGCACATGGATTTCTCTGAAAATGGAAGCAAATCAGTATTAGGTACAGCCATTTCTGAAAATGGAATTGTATAACTCGGGACTGGCAGCTGGTAGGGTGATATATTCCAGCCTATCACTGGTCTGAGAAATAGAATATTTTTTTCCCCACATGCATTGTAAAAATTCTGTTCAAAATTTAACAAAAATACTGATGATTTCACTAGGGTCTGTTTTAAGTGAGTTCTAAACTGCATGTGTTCTTCTAAAGAGAGAAGGAAAGTAAAGGCAGAGCGAGTATACAGAAAGGGGGTATTCTAGGAGTACTTAGAAGTCATTTGTCAGTGACAGGAGTAGAATTTGCAAGATGGTTCTTTGATTTTCCTGCAAAAAATGCAGGCTCTCCAGAAACTTATGTGTCCTATAACACGTCACTGATCTTTCTCCCTGGAAATGGTACTGCAGGAAAAATTCCATGGATGCAAAGAGTTCTTGAGACAGAACTGAGCATATGGGATACAACAGAGGAATGTCTTCCTTTGGGGAGAAAGGTTGTGTACCCTCCCGTATCTCTTTATCTGTTTTAGATGCCTGTATGTGTCTGTATATGGCAGACTTCAAAGAGAGTATTTTTTCTGAAAAGTGCAAATGCTTCCACAGTGTTGGGCGGAGTGATGCAAAGTGGTGCAAGGAAAGGCACCTGCTTTGCTGATTCCTATCAGTTTTGCAAACCTGCACACAGCTTTACACCATCACAGGCCGGGGTCCAAAATACTGGCATTTATTGCTGTTTTACTTCTATGTAGTTCCGTGTTTAATCAAAAATTATCAAGCCTGGATATTTTTTCCTTAGTCATTTTGCATATTGCTAAACTACCCAGCCCATGTAGCTATTTAACGTCATCTGTCACAACTGAACTGTTCTTAGGGATTTTAGAGATTTCCATACAAAGAAAAAGATGTTACTCATTTTTATGACTTTCAGTTTTCTTTTGGAAAAATCAGAAGAAATGAAGCATACTTTAGACAGAACCAGGATGCATACACACATTGATGTCATTATCAGGGCTATCACTGCAGTGCAGCAGACAAATAGAGAAAGCCAGCTCCAATGAAACCATTGAGTCCCATGACTTTAAACCAGTCCCAACAAAGGCATATTCCCATTAGAGAATGAAGACACATAGTAGATAGGAATCCTATGAAGTATGTTCTGCGATAAGAAAACAAGCAGAAAACGCTTATTTTCCAAAGGGAAATCGTTGTCTGTTGCTATTTTAAAGCTTTTGTGTAAAATCCCGTGTAGAATGTAGTATTTGACTTGCACATAAAGTAATGGTGACCAAAATCGTGCTTTAACAAATAGCAAATAAATTATTTGAAGATCTGTATTATGTGCTATGGCTACAATACAGATGATGCTTTCAAAAAAGTATGTTTTGTAGGGGAAAAGAAAGGGAAATGAAGATTTTTTATCTCTGGATTAGTGTTTCAAATTCACTTTCAAAAAATCTGACCAAATTAAAGATAAACAAAAAATGAAACCTAACCACTTCTGAGAACACTGGTGGTAAGGTTATACTATATCGTGTATTTATCTGGTAACAAAAAGGATAAAGAACAACTTTTAGCAAGGGAGAACATCGAATGGACTTTCGCTATCTGTCATAAAGCCCTGGGGCTTAGAAAAACGACAGACATCTTACTGCATCCTTCACAATTTGTCAATAAAATTTTTAAGGCTTGAAGTCACACAGAAATTACAGAAAATCTGCAGTGGAAGCTTACAAAATGAAGACCAGAACTCCCATAGTGTTTCCCAGTGGAGCAGCATCAGATTTGTGTTTGCCAGTTCAGGCTCCTGTGAAGAGCTTGTTTTTTCATTACGACAAACTACTGGAGTTGCCAGTAGCTATAGTTTTCATCAGAACAGCTACACCATGGGATTCAAAAACGTTTCTGTTCAGAGTCTCAGGATTCTGCTTTTTGCTAGCGGCTGTTATGATAGGGAACGTAGATGCAGGCAGGTGAGCTAAGGCCCCGCGCTGATGAGACAGAAGTTACTAAATGAGAGGTCTTCAGGAACTGAAACACAGTATCTGCACCATCTGCACCAGAAATACCTTGTGTTTTGTAATTATATTTATCTTTCAAGCTTGTTTTCTTTACCAATTAAATATTTTTCTGTTCATAATCAGTTGCAGTAAGAACTCGTGCAGCTTATCAGTGCTTAATTGTTGTCCATTTCAGGTAGCAGTGAATGAGACAATCTTTTTTTTCTAGCTATGGCTAATCAGAAAATTATTTTGGCTTCTTTTGGTAGTGGACTTGCCACAATGATCCATGCCTTAATCTGCAACTTTCAGGTTCCAAACAACATAACTTTTAATAGCTACTGTACCACTGGAAAACAGGAGACAGCATAACTGTCATTCAAGGTCTATCGTGGTAAGTTGAGATGTACCATTACTCTCTCTGGGCCAACTGTTGTGGGTTTTTTAGCATGTTACTGGCACGGATCAGCTAAAACATGGAACAAGTACTTGCAGCCAGGTTGAAAAGTCAGATGCATAACCAGAACCTAGCCAAAATGAATTAGAGTAAAGCATTTTATATTGACTCTTGCTGCTGTCTAACCTGGTTATAACAGCTTTGACTTCACTAGGAAAAGATGTATAATGAGCTGAACATTAAAGTCATAGTGTACTCGATGCAGATGTAATTACATTTTTAGATGATTAAGATAAAGCCTCATTTCCTTCTCAGGAGAATCTTAAGACAGGGCCTTTAATGCTGGAACCTGCAAATTATTTGTACTTCTTTAACATGCACAAAATATCTGCCTGACAGCCTGATAATATTCAGTAGTTTATTGAGGAGGAAAACCAGGATTCACCAGGGAGCTTTTAAGAAGAGAAACCACATCAGCGTATTGCCAAACAGGAAAGCAACATGAAAACTTCACAGTGTGTTGAAGGAGACTGGCATGATCTATACAGTGAAAAAGAAAAATCTTCTTCTGTTAATTTGGAACATAAAAGAGACTAACTTAAAACTGTTTGTAATATCTAGTACCTGCTGCACAAACCACTTCAATTTACGCTTAGCCAGAGCTCTCTTAAGCACAAGTGGTTTATATGAAGAAAAACTCGACTGCATTACAGCTGAGCACTGAGCACATATCTTCAATTTAAAATAGCATGCCAAAATAATACCAATGCATTCCAGAAACATCTATAAAGGCAGAACTAATGCAGCTCTGGTTTTATTAATGCCCACTTATGTCATGATGCATAACAGGCCTTCATGATTATAATATATCAGTGACAAGGTATGCAATAAAACTCATACTGTAGCTTAGGGTTATGTTTTCTGATTGGTAACCGATGAAGTCATACTATGAATTTACTGGGGACTGCTGGAAGGGTAAGGTGTAATCATATTGTTTAGATTATGCACTAATTTCCATCTTATAGTAAACTATAAAGTACACCTATTTTTTTCTGAAGTATTATTTGAAACATTTAGACTATTTCTTCCTCTATTACATGTGGACATTGTTTTTAAAAGTACTTCTTAAAAAAAGTCATTTAGTATACAAACACTTTAAAGCTCACTGATCTTACTAGCTCTGGCACCTTTTATTGTAGTGACAAGTACCACAGTGGTGCTGTGCATACCTTTGGATATTTATTTGTTAAAATACCCATTTTTCTTCTTTACTGAATATGAATATTCAGAGCAGAGAGGAATAGCCAAAGATCTATGAAAACAGCAGCTGGTCAGTGCAATTAAAAAGACATTCTTAAACTTGGAGAATTGGATTCTCAGCTTTAAGGTCTGCCATGAAGAAAGAAATAAAACTTTGTAATTTATTTCTTCAGTTCCATAATAAGTAAAATTTTGCAATGTGTGCAAGTTTTTCAAAAGTAGGTCAGAATCCGACTAGAAGATAGAGCTTACAGAAGAATTTCCCTGATTTCATCCTAAGCGTTGAGGAATGGAGTGAGAGAGCAAGTTCAGGATGTTCTTTTACCTCCCCAAAAGAACATAAAAATACTAAGAAGTTACTTTTCAGCATCCTTGTGAGGTGTGGTTGTGCTCTGATCACTTTCATCGTTCTGCAGGGCAACAGAGGCAGCTCTTTCAGCTCTGGGAAGGGAGAGCACTGAAGAATTGCCCTCTAGCTGGTTAAGGAATTCTGTAAAGGTTGAGGAATTCTGTTTCTGGAGGGAATCCCAGTTTGACCTCCTCCACAAAAGAGGCCAGCAGTAACAGCAGGGTGTTATTGATTAAAGGCTGGAAAATGCAGACAATACCATTTTACAAAGGACAAAAGAAAAAATTTATATTGTGCAATTTGAAAATATATTAGAGCAAACATTTAAAAACAGTACTTATTTCATCAATTGTAATTAATTATTTTTGATTTTACAAATCATTATACCTAACAACAACTTAAAGTATAGCTAACCTTTAAATAATATTTCTGTATTTGAAAGCTTTTCTGTTCTTATCTGAAATTAAAAAAAATATTCCAAGTTGTGCTTTGCACTCAATATTAAAGTGTTTTGTCAAGTACAGGATTTAATGGAGTAAATTCCACTTAATCTGCAGATACCATTGAAAACAGTCCCAGCTAGTTGCTTCTCCAGAAGTCATGGGAACTTTGCTTGAGTACTGAGCCCAAGAAAGAGGCCAAGTAACAACTGACTGCAAATTACTTTGTATATTGCTATTCACCAAGGATTGCCTGGAATTATTTTACACTTCATATGTTAAAGTATGTTTTTGCAATACTTCCCCTAAATGACAGTAACAAGTTCCTGAAACCCTTTCTCTGTACTGTGGCTCATTAGGGAAGATTTGAAACAGCAACTTTCACTGCTGTTGCATTGACCAATACTTTCTGAGCAAAAGAAATAATGATCTGCCTGGTAGCAGTACCAAGATGATATCCTCTGGAAGAACATAAAACATGTGTCCTTTTTACATAATTATGTAAAATTATCCTAACACTCCTAAAATATCCTAATCCTCCTTCTCACCTCTAGATTATTTTACTTTAGTAAAACAACCTGAAGGTACTTCTCTCCTGCCTACCAGTGAATTAAAAATGAGAAGGTTTTTTTAAACTAAATCCACTAATTCCAAAGACTCTTCATGCCAGCATGCTTGGAATGAAAAATGATAAGCACCCTGGAAGAGCAGTGTGCTTGTTAGTAGTGAAAATGTCTGTGTAATACTTTCTGTCTTGTGTTTTAATGAGAAGCTCTCTAAGATGAAAAATAATTTACGGTACCTTTCCTATTCTGAGTCTCTGTGTCTCACTTTCCGTCCCTCTAGTAATCAAGCTGCACCTACTTTTCTCCCTTATTTCTTCCTCAATTTTTCTTTCCTTTTTTTTTTTTTTAAAGTGAACTCTGATACATAGAGTTTCTCATTGTAACTATTTCATTGTTCAGCAATACTACCAACTCTGAAATCCTTCCTTGAGATGCATATCCAATGCTACCTACCTATTAGACCAACAAAGATGGATATATTAGAAAAAAGTGAGAGATTATTATTTACAGTCATAGACAAAAACGTTTATTTTTTGGAACTATTGAATTGCGGACACTTACAAACTCTGACAACATGCACAATTCTTCTCTCTCCCTCCCTTTCCTTATTATATAGTAAATGCAATGCATTGTTTTGAATTGGGTCCAGATGCTAGGGGGAATCATAAGACACACACTTGTACCTTGTGTTTTTTTGACTCAGCATACAGCTCAGTGTGTGCCATAATTCTTTACAAAAACAGGCCCCTAGAAATAGGGCATTTAGAAAATTTTTGGGACAGCAACCTGGAGTTTATGAAATATAGTGCAATTGTGGCTTGACTTCCAAATTGGACAAATTTGCAATTTATATTACTCTGGTATGTGGCTTTATTAAGGTCAATATCGTTCACAAATAATAACAATGAGGTTGTTGGCATTTAGTGGCACATAATTAAAAAAACAGGTACTTAAAAAAATTCCCTTGAATTCCTGAACAGCACTTAATCCGAAATTCACAGCTTATTCACTGCCTTACCTTTAAGGAATTAAGATTTCTTTAAACCCAACAATACAAAAGGATAGCCTTAACTATGTTGAGTGATGAAGGTTTTCCTGTGTTATCATTATGAGCAGCCCTGTGGAGATGCCTTTTAGTTTGATAGTTAATTATCCTACCCAAAAAAGACGTTGGGTAAACCCCACAGGAGCGAACAACTGTAAAAGACAAGGCTGTGTGCCTTCGACCCTCCTGATGAACCAAATATCCAAGCTCTGCAAAAGGAAAAAAACCTTCCATGTTTGTATTGGGTTTGTGTGGCAAGGTTTTGGTAGCAGAGAGGCTACAGGGGTGGCTTCTGTGAGAAGCTGCTGGAAGCTTCCCCCATGTCTGATGGAGCCAATGCCCCCCGGCTCCAAGAGGGACCCAGCGCTGGCCAAGGCTGAGTCCATCAGTGATGGTGGTAGCGCCTTGGGGATAACAGAGTTAAGAAGGGGGAGGAAAAAACCTGCACAACTGCAGCCGAAGAGAGGAGTGAGAATATGTGAGAGAGCGTGCAGATGTTTGTGTAGCACAGCAGTTCTCAGACCCCTGTGCTTGCAAGTCTTCTTCCCTGCGTGACTTCTGCCTCGCCTTGCCTTCCCCTCCAGCAGCGCACTGTCCATGGGGCTGGTTCATACTGGATGAGAAAAGCTCTGACTCCAGCTGGGGTCATGGCTCCTAATTGGGGAACAGCTGGTCTAACCAAGTCTTAGTAAACGAAACACAATGTCTCTTAGTAAACTGCTCCAGAATTTCCGGATCCTGGCAGTTTTGGAACGTTTTTCCTAATATCCGACTGGATTATTATTTACTTTTTTTTTTTTTTTTTTTTTTGCAAAATTAACTACTTTTGTCTCCTTCTCCCCCTGTTAGCATGGAGAATAGCTGAATGCTGTATTCTTTACAAACGCTCTTCATGGAGTGAAAGACATGTCTTACCCTCACTTTTTTCTAGAATAAAGTAAATTCCTTCAAGTTTCCCTGATACATCATGTTTTCTGAATGTGTTTCCTTCTTGTTCTCCTCCAAATGCTTTCCCCCATGTTTATATCTTTCCTGCATGCCAGTGTCTGAAACTGTGCATGCACTTAGTTGAGGTTTCATGACAGAGCAATTTTTAACCTGATTTTGACATGACAGTTATTTTAATATGTTCTATACTGAACAACCCTTTCTTGCAGTAGCATTGTGTTATTGACTTGGATCATTTGGGATTCACTTCACTTCCCTATCTACTAGTTATTCCTCACTTCTTTGTTTATGTATTTTCATTTGTGACACTTGACATTTGCCTTTGTTACTATCATTTTGAATCATAACCCAAATTTTACAAGATAGTTGTTGTCTCTGAACCTGTCCTTCAACGTGCTTGAAGTTCCTTTTCTTTTCTGATTGACATGCATACCTGTAACCTTGTGAAATTTAATTAAAGCAAGCAACACATATGTCAGCCTCCTCTTAATTTGTTCTCTTTCCCCATTAAGTAATGAACTTAGATACTGTTTTTTTCCTTGTTAAAACATAAAATACATACCTCCAATCAAGTAGCGCATTTAGGCCTTTTGGTTGTCCTAGTGACTTCTTGAGATGTGAAAGAAATAAATGAGTCTTCCTGAACGCATTTCTGAGGTCTTGCTCCATTTTGGCCTCCAAACAGTAAAACTCCATCCTGTGTCATAAAAGACAATGAAATAATCTCTTACGAGATAAAAATACAAACTTAATGAAACAAAGATAGTGTATTCAAATGATTGTTATTATTTTATTAAAGTTCAAAATAGATGACATTCCTTTTTCTTTTAGTTCAGGAAGAAATTGGGTATTTGTAAGATGTCTAGTGAACACTGTGGGAGAATATGGGATCTCTGGAAAGCAAACTGTGTTAATATCAGCATATTCCTTTTTGAGGACGGTAAGAAAATGTATAATTTCCATTAAACTCAGTGAGAAAATTCCTCGGGAACTAAAAGGATGAAGAAAACATGATTTAACTGGTAGTCTAATCAGAGAGGAGCGAGCAATTAGCATGCAAAAATGTGTACTGGAGCTTCACGTGTTTGAAATCTGTAATAATTTGGCTTGTAGGTCTTTGTAGGAATTACAGTCTTGCTCCTGTTTGCTGAGTCGCATACGGAAGACTTCATCTGGGCAAATGTAGTTAACAACTTGTAGGCATAATGGAAAAAAGAAACATTTTTTAAGATTTCCTTCCTAATTTGCTGTCTCTTTAGCTGCTGGCCAGTGTTCTAACTCTTATAAAAAGGCAGTTTAAGAACTCCCAAGAAGATAAATGGAACAATACTTTTACCTTCCTGTCCTTACATGGTTAAGAATAATAAACTCATTAGTATTCTGAAGTATGTTTTATAATTCATGAGTCTATTGCTGTTAATGCTATGAAGCATATATAGAAAATATATAGAAAATTAATAGATTATGAATTTTTAATTTTGTTAATTATACAGACCGTATTTGAGATATCAGTGGGCTATCAGTTATATGCTTTAATTTTATATTTGATTATTCAGTAAAGCCCTCCAGCTGGCCAGATTCCTCCTGTGTAAACATTCTGACACTTTTGTTTAGAAGGTATATCAACATGTGGAAGGCAACGGCCAGCGAAATCTCCATTACCTCTGTTTGACATGGAATGCTTTGAAAGGCTGTGTATTTTTAATGAATAGGAAAAATCAAAGACAGAAGAACATCTTGGGCCTTTATACATAACAAAAAGGGCATATTTATTGACTTATTAATACGAAATGTCAGATTGCAGTGTTGACAGTCGGCAGTCTCAAGTGTTCCATCACCTACAGGGAGTATTAAATATAGAATAAACAGTTCAGTAGAAACTGAGGGACCATTTTTCTATCAGATTAGTGGGTGGGTCTATTAAGTTAATTTACTAACAGTGAAACTCAAGTGACAGAACCTCAGATGAAATTCCAGACCATAACTCATAATTTTATAGCTTTCTATTCTAGATTATTACCTCCTCCCCAAACCTTGGAACATATTTCTTTCTACAAAAAAATAAGCTACCTTCCTTTTTTCTCTCTTTGACCCTTCTTTAAGGCTTGGTATTGATTCTATTTCTTCCCTCACTTCCCTTGCAGAGTTTTTAACAGCTTGTCTCCTCTACTCTATTCCCTTCTTGTGCTGTATTACTGACACATGTTCATTCCTCGTTGTTGCTCTAACACTCAGTATTTGCCCTTCCCATTTCTCATCTTACCTTTCATTAGAGCTCCCCTTTCTTGCACATTAAGATGACTCTTCAGAGTACCAGGCTATTAACAGGTTCTATTAAATATTTTGGTCTGTGTTCTTCCCAGTTGTGCATTCCTAAATATTTTACAGTGTTTCTTTTCACTTTAAATGACCAGAGGAATAAAAATATCTTCAGCTTTGTTTGCCTGAGCATTTTATCTTCCAATAGAACTCACAGTTGGAGAATATTTCCTCTATCCCATCCCTATTTCTCTTCTTTGATTTCAAAAGATGAAGGAGTCAGTGCGGCTTGCTACTATCCATATTTATTAACAAAAGGGACAGTATTTCACTAAATTTGTATGTGATTTAGAAGTATGTCTATATCTATATAGCCAACGCAGCAGTATGCCTTACTGTAACATTTCCCTTGTCTTTCTTTGCCAGCCTCCACCACATGCTATTCTCTCTTGTTATGTCTCCTCTTCATCGTCCAGTCTGATTCAATAGGGCAAGGACCTGCTGTGTTTGGATAGCGTGTAGCCATTCAGCTTCCTACAGTTGAAGGCAGTTAGGTGCTATTACATAAAACAAAGAATAATAATCCCATTGCCCTGATTTATAGTGACCTGTATTAACCTAAACTATTCCTGTCTTTCCTTGATGTTTACAGTGTCTAATATGGGTGCATAGACATCTGTCCAAACTATAAATACTATTTTTAATACTTTAAAAAAAATAATCTTTCCCAGTGATCTTCCTCATAGGGCAATATCCTTAGCTCTCAATTTGTCAGACTATTTTTGTGATAGAACTGTCATGAAAGCAGCTCCAAGAGGTATGGTTATTGTGTATGTAAAAGAAAAACCTTGTCATAATTTTATTACTAGAGAAATATAATGGCCATGTATTTATTTTCCAAAATGTATGTGGTATCTTTTGGCTCCACTGGGATATCAGATCTAATTCTTTATGTATACAGAAAGGCTGATCATGCCTGAATTTAAATTATATAAATAAGCCTAATTTCCTGATAAACAAAGGAGAAAAAACATTAGCTTACAAATTTTTAGGCTCTCAGACTGTTTGGGTTGGATGATTTTCCGGACATTCCTAAACTGACCATGGAGAGTTGTATTGGATTTGTATACAGAGAGTCATGAAACCTTAAATAACTTTAAGATACAAGTTCCTAATTAAAACTGATCATACCTTCTGATTCTTGAATGTTTAAAACTGGACTGGGACAAGATAGTCTTAAGAGGAAATGTGAACAAGAGATTTATATGGTGAATACTATGCCTGTACTGGTGTTGGCAGGTGTGGAGGACGAGGGGTCAAGACCCTGTATTGTGCATTGCATAAAAACCAGTCTCAATCTGGCCTGCTATTAACAGGCCAGAAGGAAAATCTTCAGTATGAAGAACCCGTGAATTTAAAACTTCAGTAATGTGACTTCTTCCATTGGTAAATATTTTTGCTCCACCAATTTCAGCCCACAAAATTTTCCAGGGCCTTGTGAGAATTTACTAGGATGAAAATGGACATAACTTATCAGAACACCACCAATTGACAGTCTGTTTGATACCCTATACCAAAGGCTCCAGGAAAATCTATCCTGCAGTTGACCCTATGATGTCAGCATGTGTCCAGGGGTACTCAGCTCTAACACTTATTTGATCGTGGGCCAGGCCTGCTGATTACTGAATGTCAAAGAAAACAAGAAAAACTGAGCAGATAACACAAAATCATGCAGAGGAGGGATTGTTGCTGAGAGAGTTCAAAAAGAGTGTTTTGGATGTGAGTCAAGAAAAAGTTGAGATTATTTGGAAAGGAGTGTAAGGCAAAAGGATATGCCAGTGAAAAGGTCAAAAAGGAAGTTTAAGGAAAAAACAACTGGTCTTAGATATTCGAGAACCTTGAATTAACATACTAAAGCTTGACACTGTTGCAAAGAACCAGCAGCTTTCTCAGTCAAATCCTGTCAGACTATTGTGTTTACACATGGTATGACTAACAGATTCTGAAGTCCTTGCTCAGATACAGCAAGTCTTGAATAAAACCTGTGCCGGATACTACAAGGTAGTTCTTA
>NW_009631501.1:0-22161 GCF_000690535.1 Cariama cristata | reverse complement strand
GATAGGTGTAACTAGATACCAAGTGTAGTATTTGCGACATCCTGATTATTTATATTTATGTAAATAACTGCTTACATTAGTTATGCAGCTCCTTTAAAAAAAGCGACAGGGCAAGATGACCAGTTGATAAAGAACACAGTTTTGATACAAAATTATGCTTTCATTAGTCCTTTTAAAGCTCTTCAAAGTGGGGGGGAACCCCTTTCAACACAAACTACTAACATCCTGTTTTTCGTAAACATATGTCTGCATGCTTTGTTACGATATACAGAAAATAAATCCAGACTTGCAGTGATGGAGCCATGCTGAACTAGACCTCCTGAGAAGCAAATTTTAAAAGCTTGTTTAAAGCTCCATACTATCACTGCTAGATTGTGTCGGTACCCAGAAATAAAAGTACTGTAACTTGCTGGGCTTTAAATACCAAGCTACATTCCTGATGGGTGATGGCAACAATGGACATTTTCGGTTAACTGACTGAAGACAAAGCATTCACTCAGAATAACTCTGGAAAGTGGTCATTCAAATAAGTGCTTTTCAGTTGTGCTCTTTAGGAAATATTTTCAGCAGACATCTTAGTTTTATTATGCAATGGGCGCGTAAAAATCTATCAAACATGTCTCAAGACAACAGAAGAAACTCCTTTGAAGAGACCCTGTCAATCTTGAGATCAAGCCTACAAGTTTACAGATTAATTGATCATATTAAACAAGGCTTTTTAGAAAAAAAACTATTTTAAGTATACCTCTAAAACTGTACTCACTGTAAAATGTCAACTGCTGTAACTCATTATCCCCTTCAGAGTTGCGAGCCTTGGGGCTTGTTCTTTCACCAGTTACGTAACAGCGTACTATGCCCTTGCAGAGAAAATTAAATCAGAGGTTTTCATCTTTTCCTCATTCAAATATTTCTTCAGCAACAAGTCCAGCATGACAATGCTGTTACTGTTGCCAACAGGAAAGGCCCACAATTTAGTTTGGCCTGATTTGACCTGGCAGAGATTATTTACTGTGGTCCAGAAGAAATCAGTCAGTTCAGCTGACTCTTCCAGAGCTGCCAATTTCAGAGGAATGATACAGGCACCAACACATTGGTTTGCTTACTATGACCTGGTTACATTTCAGTAGGTTCGTATCAGGCTTTGAAGTGAAAGGGATGGGCATAGCAGTTTTTCTGTTGAATTTATCATTAACAAGAATCTCTCTTTTGATGTACTTCTTAGAGCACCTCTCTTCACTTGTCACTGCTTGTTCAAGACCCAATCACATAAGCTTCAATGCAGATGTTACTTGATATCCATAAGTATTGCAGATCAAGGAATTTGTTGTATTTAGTAGCAGTCCTGTGGCTAGGGAGCTTAGAAGTGAAGCAAATGGAGAATACAAATATAAATGGAAGGTATTTCTACCCCTATCACTATTTGACCCTGAATCAGCTGTTTCCCAAGATCATGCCCAATACACCACACTGGAGCATGGCAACCTTGAACCTCTGTACAGGTACTGCTGTAGAAGCTGTGTAATTTTCTCTAAGATACTTAAATGTGCACAGAGTCAGAACAGTGGAGAAAGAATGATTCTCTGGCTTGGTGACTAGAATTCTTAGTTCATGAACAAACTAGTTCCTGTTCCACCAATTCTCAAAAACATATTTGGTACCACTAACTATTTCAATGGGAAGCAAGGGAGAACATCTTAAAAAATAGCAATCAGAGCATCCCCTTAGGAAGTGAAATCCCCCAAGGAAACCTGGCAAGAGGGAAAGAGGGTAAAAATACACTATTGTGGTCCCTTGAGTTTCAGGGACCTCCACAACCTTCTTTATTTTGTTTGCCTACCCCTAAAAAGCTTCCAGGTGAGGTGTTTTGGCAAAAATAGACAATAGACAAATTCAGGATGACCAAAACGTTTTTTTTTGAGAAATAGTCTATTTCACAGGAAGAATCACTGAGCTGTGAATAACTATTAGTGAAGAGAGAGCCATACGTTACTAATTTTAATGTGACCTCCAAATTTCTCTATCAGCGCTGCACCAAATACCCCATCAAATTTCAGCAGAAAAATTGTTATACGTATTAATACTTCTAGGATTTTTACTATTTTTAAAAATAAAGTAAAACTTGAGAATGGTTAGCATGCAAGAGCTTAAATGCAGGGCAAAAAAAGGTTACCTAACATTACGTGTTCCCCTTTTCAAAGATACACACTTCTTCACTAGATAGATTTGTATACAAAAGGTATAATCACTAGAGCCACAGCTTTGCTCTGTCAAACACTCCTTCAAAATTCTGCGTCATGCAAATACAGTGGAATGGTACTACAGCTCCTTCCATAGTCCAGAAACATCAGATTGATTATAATTGGGGAAGATAGTGCTAAAATATGACTTAAACCAGCCTCATTGCATCAGTTAAGGATGGTTTGATTAGATCTTCTGGATAGAAATTCTCTGATAAACAGAGTTTTAAATTAATTTCATAACATAAAATGTCGATTGTTGTGAAAACATTGCCGTGAGCTGAGAACAGACTGCACTGCCTTGTTTTCAACATTCAGCTGAATTCTACAGGTATTTTAATATTTGTTTGTTCTAAAAACAAGCAACCTGCCTCAAGCAGATTAGTAAGAGACAAGCTGGCACGTTCACTTCTACAAGGGATTCTGAACAAGCAGCTGAAAAGCAACTATTTAAAAATCAGCAAACCTGTTTCAGACCGAGACAAGATGAGAGACTCCAAGGCATTCTCTTTACCGGGTTTTATAACTATTTGAATTGCAACAACAGGGAAAAAAAACCAGGTTTCTTTCTTTGAATGGCATTGTTGGAGAAATTCCTTTTAAAAATTACAACAAAGCAGAACTGAGTCTCCTTTATACACAGGCCAATTTGCATCGTCCTTGCAGCACACAGAAGAGAAAAATCAGTAACAATGCCATTTTTGTTTGAAATGCATTAAATATAAGAATAGGAACCTTCACTTTTCTTGTCTGAAGGAAAAGCACTACGAAGTTACAGAAATAATTATTAGAAAAAGCACATTTAACAAGTTTTCATTAGAATTTGCCATCTTAGCATACATATTTGTATCACATATTAGTAATACATCTTAAAACTCACCCTCAGCTGTGTGTCTGGAGTGCCTCTGAGAGTGACGAAGGGCACCTGTTGTTTTTAAGCCCATTTGCAGCTCGGTCAGTGTCACAGCACAGCTGGCTCACCTCCATCACTGCCTTCCCCCTCTGCTCATCCCAGGGCTCACAACCTCTTCTCTTTCCCACTGCCCAGCAGCACCTTAGCCTAGCCCATTTGCTCTTCTAACCGTCATGCTAACTGTTTCTTTCAATAGAGTGGGTCAAATGCTCTCCTTTTTAACACCAGTCACTTCCCTGGGACTGCATGTGTGTAGCTGAGAGGGGAAGATGGTCTTTTGTTGTTAAGATAGTAAGAAAAATTATCTCGGAGCACAAATATTTCTGAGGATTTTTCTGTAATGCGTATATGTATGACTGTCTCCTTTGAGTGTCTGCTATCATGCAGCATCTTAATTTTTTTGACTGGTCTCCCGTAAATAACTTTAATTGATCCTGTATCTAGTGCCTCTTCACAGAACGCAGAGGATACTGGAGCACTGGTGTAGTTCAGCTTATGTGGGACCTATGTTTGCCAGGCAGAGCCCATGCTGTTCCCACATACATGTGCAATAACCAGCAACACATCCAGAAAGTTGCGGGAAGAACAAATGTGAGGCTATACAACAATTCATTTAACACTAAAGAAAACGTGGTATATTTTAATGAGAACTTGCCATTTACCCCAGAGCTGTAATTTCACCATTGCCAAAGCAGTATTCACAGATACTTATAATGGTAGAAATGAGAACACAGTCTCTCAAATCAAATTGGAAAAGACATTCAGAAGTAAACTTGTTTTGCAGAAGCAAATGACATATGTCTTCATAGAATTAGCATTAGCAACTAATTACTATAACTGTGTACCCTATGATTTAATCTTGTCTGGCAAGCACAAACACATGAAATCTAATTTCAGAGACAGTCAAAAGAGTGCAGTAAATTATTTTATTATCTCCAATGTAGATTTGGGATTTTTCTGCCGTGCTGTTCACAGGTTTCTTTCCTGATCCTTCACATACACTGGTCTTAGTCTGCAGCACGATTTCTACTGAAGATTTTAAGGTGATACATAAGATACTATTTTTTTTCCCCCAAATCATCACATTTAAGAATTGGACTGAGGTAATAAGAAGGAAATTTTGAGCAGTGCTCATTTGTGATTTTATCTTGTTACTGTCCTCCTAAGGAAGGGAAAGCTGGACTCAAATACTGCACTGAAGATAGTCTGGGACAGAATATGATGCATCACCCAACTAATGTGTCCCCATACTGCCTAGTTTCCCCTGTCTTCTCTTCACTTGCTGCTAGCAGGGAGGCATAGACATGGAGAGTACTTGAAGGTACAGCTGATTTTATATAGCCTAGCAAAACAATAATAGCATAGTTTTAGTTGGCCATTATTTGGGACTACATATGTTTTTCCATTCATGTATAATATTTTCTTTGAATTTCAGCCTTTCAGGAAATGCTTTTATTTTTTTTAGTTTTTGTTAGCGATTCCTACAGTGAAACTATGAAAGAAATGGGGTAATTGCACTATTTCCTATCTAGAGGTAATTTTGATGCAGAGTTTTCATTCAGTTAAGATTCCTGTGATGACCTCATCAGTGACTTGGGTATATCAAGTAAAATACACATGTGATGCTGGGAATACTCCTGGATTTTACATTACTGAATGCTCTGAAAAAACGTCACTGGTCACCTGACGGGACAGGGATGAATTCACTTCAGAAATGGAGTCTGTCTTTGTCTTTGTGACTTCAAAAAATTAGGGAATATCTATCTTTAGAAGAATTACAGAGTCATAGGAGTAAAGAGGTACAGCAGAATTACATTTCTTCCATTTGTTTATTTGGAATGGTGTGTCAGATTATGCATTTGCTATATAATATTTTCAAAGCTGGTGTAAGTGGAACTGATAAAAAGAATATCTGTTATTAAAACTGCATTGTGATATGATAGTATGTACTGCCTTAGCGGACTAACTTACCTTTGCACCTATTCCTCATGAATGAGAGTTTCTGTATCCTTGTGTAATATGCTAAGAGAGTCTTTTCTGATTTGAAAGTAGGAAAGCAGCTCAAGCACTGTTTAGGTGTGCCCAGACCAGCAATAGTATGTGTAAAGAACAAGAATTGTACCTGATTCTGCTCAGATGTTCGTTATGATTTTCTTAATAATTAGTTACAATTATTTGTTTCTTTAATTAAATTTTTATTGAGGATTTTACAGTAGAGGGCTAAGCCTTGTGAGATCGTGGGGCAAAATGGCACAAAGCTGGAAAGGCAGTTGTTCTATAAAAAACTGTTAGAGTTGGCAGAAGAGGAAAGGCTTGGTTTGTAAAAGGTCATGTTCCTTATCTCCTGTCATTGCTTAGATTCGTCAAGAGCATTTTCTGATTGGCGGCATAAACTGCTATAGGAAAGTCCATGGGCTAAATATAGATTACTGATAGAAAACTGTCAGTGAGAGTCATTGCAGTACAGTGCCGACCTGACTAAGAGTATACTGGAAATGGCAAGAGATTAACATTGTTTTCTCCTAGCATCTTGTTTAGCCTGCTCCAAAACTGAGATGTTGGAGTCAGAGGAAGGGATGCGATAGTTTTCCTTCATGCTTTGCTCTTGTTGTCATTCTCTGCCCGTACTCATTCTTTGCCTAATACTATCTTGCCTACAAGCTGAACTGTACTTTAAATTTGGTGTACTCCTTCAATAATAGGACTTGTTACTTCCACGTCTCCCTGTGTCAAACCTGGTGGTCCTACACTGGATATTTGGGTGACAGCATCCTGCTTCCCAGCTGTGGTAATAAATAAGGGGCATAAAATCTGGCACTTGTAAACTCTTTTATTTTGGAAACTTCTGGCCGACATCTGGATAAAATTATTCAAAAACATATTCCTCCAAATGAAATATTTTTATCTAAACAATGGTATGTGCCATGAATGCAGAGAAACTATTATTAGTCAGATACACTGATTAACAGCAAGAACATGAAAATGAAACTATCTCCCTCCATCAGTTTGTTTATTTGATATGTGTGCATGGGCTAAACTCCTAGAGTTACTAAATTATGCTTATAATTTCTACCTCATTCTTGTGCAGATATTCTAATCAGATTGAGATTCCTTTTCTGATACTTTAATAAAACAGACAATAATAAACCGATGAGTATGAGTCAGATACCTCGAGTGTAGGTGTCTAGCGTTCTGTTGGGTGCTTTGAGGTATCCCATCTGGTTTCCAGCTACTGCTATAGAAGGGCAGCTCTTCCAGCTCTTCCGTTTGTCCTGTGTCAGACCTAGCCAGGCAAAAGTCCTGGGTGCCCTGGGGTATCCAAAATGCCACTGGTTGCCACTCCTCAGGCACGTGGACTGTTCCAGTGTCTCTTGCTGGCACTGCTGGTTAGTGAGAGAGTCCATAGAAAAGGATTGTAAGGAAAGATTTTTTTCTTAGCTGAACGTCCTACTGTGATTGGAAAGTATAATCCCAAATACAGTATGCATGGCTTTGGCAGCATGTCTGGGCAATAACCTAAAGCAGTTCTACATATTTTCATTTGTGCTATAATGCTGACTTGGCCCAACTGAAATAAACCGAAAAATCTTTAAGGATCAAATCTGAGAAACACTTTAAATTAAAGTTCCATTTATAAATAGTCTTTTAATATCTGTTATGTGGTTGCCAGATGGAGTCCTGTTCTTTTTAACTTATGATACAGTATGCTGTGCTTCTGCAGTTTCTTATTATGCTGAATTCTCAGCAACTGATTCTGTTGCAAGAATTATAAATAGGATGTAATCCAAGCAAATATTTTTCAAATACACCTGTTTTACACCTTTTTTAGATTATTCAAAGTCTGAATTCTTTCTGTAATATCACAGTTTTGTTGGGTGTAAAAGGGCTTCACCTTTATGTCTTAAAATGGAAAGAGAGGCCTAATTCCCATACACTATTTCTTCCATGGAGTTTTGTGAAAAGGTCGTTTTGATCATTTTGATTGACCATCTTTTAACATGTCCTGAATATTTCCATTTTCTTTATTGATAAGTTTAAAGATAAGATGTACATGTCTGTACCTCTGGTTGATGTCTAATCTTCAGATCCATCTGGTATGATGGAAATAATAAATAATGTGCATGACAAGTTCAGAGATTGGTCTTGAAGTTAGAGATTTTTAGTGATCAAATCTTGCTTAAATTGGTAAATGCCCCTGCCACCTTGCCTGTTTATTAATGATTTCCTTCTGAAAATCCTGTAGATTTTTTCGTCACTGCCAGTGTATGGAAATTGACTGACTTCCTGTTGTACTTTGTCTTTCTAATGAAGTGACTGAGTTGCAGTTTACTTTGGTTTTCATTAAATTTTGTTTTTTTCTCGTAACAGAAGAATCTTTTTTTTTGGGTAACATTAAACTGCTTTTGTCTTTGCCCTTTTGTTGAGCTAGCGCTCAAAGCTTTATCATTGACAAAGTCTAGATCTTCAAAATCTATTGTTGCTGTGGAATGGAATGCATATATCATATGTCTATATTTTCTAATATTGACGTTAATGCCAATGCCAAACATGACAGCTTAGAGAATACATCATTATTTAATATCAGTCTATATGCTCAACCATTCTTTCAAGCCTATGTTTAACTATGCAAGCTCTACTGTAATGATAGCAATAATTTTTGTTAGAGTATAATAACAATTCAAGATGTTCTATAGTGGTTTGTGATAGAAGCTCTTCATGTGCTGGGGAAATCTATGAAGTTTGTGCTGAGTGGTAAATGATATTTGATGCTCTCTTTGATGATTATACTTAGGGTAAAAATCTGGCCAACAGATGAAATGCAACTTCTTGCTTTACTTCAGCTCAAAAAAAAAAAAAAGGTGCTTAAAGTGACTGTACTTATGTCCATAGTTTGCTCAGCTCAATCACTGTTACACTAAGTTACACTCATGTAAGACGCTTTTTTTGGTATCTCAATTTCAAGTGTTGTTATACTAAAGGTCTTTCTTGGTCCCATATACTTCCCCCACTGCCTTCACTTTTGCAAATTTTAACTGTTTGTAGGTCTTCTGATCCTCCCTCTGGGATGTGACATGCTTGATGTTTACTTCTGGGAATGTAATTTCTTTGTGCAAGTATCATGTGATGCTAGGTGAGTTAGTCCTTGGAAAGTGACACTCTTTGGTTTTTCTCTGTGTTAAAGTTTTTTTCTGTTTATCCTTGACAATCTTTCCAGATAGTGTATAACTGGCTAGCTGTGACCTTGTTGAGCTGATAAAGTGATTTATTATTACTTCTTTCAGAAACCACTTCAACTTCTTTGGCAATATTATCAACATAACTTCCTCTTGCCTTTTTACCTCCATTTTTTACTGTCCTGTCCTTTCTTTAATACAGATTTTTTTCTCTGTTTTTTTTTTTTATCCAGGAAAAAAGTAATCTCCAAAAGTGCTTTTGAAGCGCTGATGCTTGCTTTGGCATGTTTCCTTTCTTTAACATCGTTCCACACAGTGTCTCTTAGCAGGTCTGTAGGTTTATTTGTCTGGGAGCCAGCTGCAATTATATCATGCCTATGATATTGACAAGCAAAAAAGACAATGACATATTCATGATGCCTTCTTGTGATGGACTCAGGGCATATAATATCTGAAATCTGTTCTTCAGTTTAATCTGAAATTGCTGCTCTAATGCTTTTTATTTCAACTTTTTGATAGCGCTTTTTGGTGGCATGGCTTTTCACTCGTTATGCAGCCTAAAAGCAAGTGCAGTTTTGCCAGGCTTTCCACACTCTGATTTTGAGACTGGCTAAGTTTGTCCGTAGCACTCAACTTCATTGTCCATGTCCCCACCCTTTATTCAAAAATAGGTTCTAAAATACCCAGAATTTTGCAATTAAAAAATAATTTATTAACTTTCTTGATCAAAGTTATTGCACTGAGAGGATGGCCGCACTCTTTTGTTGTGTTCTCACAAAAGGCTGTGGCAGACAATCTTTCAATCTTTTATAGAATATTGGCAGTACTTTTGTGGTCATGGTTGTTGCTATTGTTTGTTTAATTGAAATTAAGATGACTGCAGTTTGAGAGTTTGATCTACAAGCCAAGGGACAAAAGGCCATTCTATTAAGTTCTAGACAAATTGTTTGTCTAGTACAAAATACAAAAAGGCACAGAGAAAGAGGAGGCAATCTTTTGCTTGCCCTTGCTGTAGCAAATGTTCTGTGGGGTGAGGGTGCCTGGGGCTTGCCGGGGAAAGGCTCAGGATTCTCTTCTGCATCAAAACCTGGCAAGTGGCTATAGCCCACCAGTTTGAGTTAATGTGTTTTCATTTGGAGTTTATTTTAGAAATAGAGGGAGTCTTCAGGGATGTGGAGAGACTTTCACCTGGAACATTGTTCTTCCATTTTTTAAAAAGGGCTGTGTTACTTGGCTAATAGCTACACTCTGGCTTGCAAAGAAGATTTGTACGGAGTTGTATGCTTGTCAGTCATTCTATAATATACACTCTAAGTAAAACATTACTAGACAGAATCATTATATGTATGACACTTTCAGTGCACAATAATAGAGATTAAAAAAGAGCAACCTATATATCCTCATCATAAAACTAAGTATCATACCCTGACAGATCTTCTGAAATGTAAAAGTGAGCATTTTAAAGGAGTTCATTAAGTTGTAATATGTACTGTCAGATATGCTTTTATGCTAAGAAATGACAGCTCACATCTTTTGTTATTCATATAGCTCTTCACGGTTTCTTTCTGAATATAAAATTGTTTTAGAAATATAGTATCAATGGAATATTAAAGTTTTGGCAGCTGTATTTGAGGACTCATAAAGAAGAGATGAGATTCATGGAAGGTAAACAAGCCTGTCTTCGCAATGAAATTATTAAAAGAAAATTATACACAAGTCATCCCAAGTTAAACCTCTCAGAAAAAGAAAAGAAAAAATAATCAACTAATCTATTTGCAGTTACCTAACAAGTAATTAAGTGACTAGAAAGAACAAATATGGAATTTTCAAGATAAATCATATTAAAACAACCTAATTTTCATCTCTGGCAGGATTCCTTGTGTAGATTAGATGCAGCGCATGTCACATGCACCTTAATAAAGCTTTTGATGCTGTCTCAGATGACATTCGGCTAAGAAAATGAGTACAAGTTGGTGTAGATTAAATTACTACCATGTGAATGCAGAATTTGCTGCAAAGTCATGCTCCGTATATCAGAGATTCCTAACAAAATGGAAAAATATGCCAAGTGGAGTACTTCAGGGGTCTCTCCTGTGTTCATTATTGTTCATAGCTTCATTAATAACTTGGATGTTGGGATAGAATATTTCATTAAAGTTCCTGTGGAGAAAGTAGTCTTCGATTTAATAATTTCATATTAGTATTAGCTGATAATATTAGAATTTTAAAGTATCTTGACCAATCACAGCAAAGTTTTGAAGTATTTAAAAATACAATTCACTCACAATGTGTAAAAACCACTGCATTTAGGTAGGAATAATTGGAGGCCATGTTTTTATGAGTTGAAATATTTAGCAGCAAGCTGTACCTAAGATAGATAAACATGGAGTGGGTTTTAGAGAGAGCCTGGCTGAAGTTTTAAGAACAGGTTAGAAAAATATGTATGAGTGATGGTCTGATCCTGCCTACTGGCAATGGGGTGGATCAAATAGCCTCCCAAGTTCCCAGTCTGCTATGGATTCTGTTATTGAATGAACCTGGTACGCTTGGCAGGAGTCAAAGCTGTAAGGGTCTGAATCTGATCTGATGTCATTTAGCTGTCTTGAGTGGATGTCTGGTTTACCTGAGTATAACTGAGCTACAAGTTAAGCCCTATGTGCGGGACTTTCAGAAAATCTCGATGTCCATCTAATTTGCTCTGAACACAAGTAGTAAAATGCCCACTGGAGTTATTATGTCTTGAGATAAACACTTTTGAAAATCTCACTCTGTATTGATCAGATTAATTTCAATTTTGTTTATGGATCCACATCACTGAATGTATCAGTATCGCCATGGTATCCGCATCCATGACTGGATGCTGTACCAGCAGGGAAGACCTGCATTATTCTTCAGGATGCTCATTGTTACTCTTTTTGTTCTGAAGGGTGTTGACAGAGGAATTAATTTTGCCTGTTACTTTCTTATTCTATCCTTTGCATTTCCTCATTGTTTCCTGTTCCTCTTTTACTTTCTTGTGTTATTTTTCTTCCTTTAACTGAGCTGCCTCCACTTTCTTCTCACTTCAAAGCTGCATGCTTCCTGATGTGGGCAAAGAAGACGTGCTGATGGTAATACTCTTTAAACATCTCTCGTCTTGGTGTGAACAGAAAATAATCCTACAGTTTAGTTTCTCAGGTTGTGTTAGAGCTAGCACTCTTCTACAAAGGTTCTATTTCTGTATTAGCAGCTCACCAAAACACAGCAAAGAGGAGGAGGAAAGGTTGGGACAGGACTCCAGTGCATGCAGAATTTAAAGGTGGCTCTGTGATCCATTTTTCCTGTTAGGAAGCTCTCCCCTCAGATATAAAAAGGGCATTGAACTACAAAAGTTAATTTTATTGGAGCACAAACTAGAACTATGAACTTCTACAAAGCAGAAAAAAAACTATCTGCAGAGTAAGACATAAAAAAAATGTTTATATGTAAGTCTTCTTTACATGTTGTATGCTTGCATGAAGCATCTTCACGTTTACTGTTACTTCTGGTAGAGTGCCACGGCCTGATGTGCTGCAGAGACCTCTGCAGAGCATCCTGCGTGTCCTTGGAAAAAGTGTGTGGGAGGATTTCATCACCTCTGAGGCTTGTAACAGTGAAGGCACTGTTTGCTCTTGCAGCAGGTTTCTCACTTATTCTGTGTATGTGTGCGTGTTGCTTCCTCTCTCTGGCTGCCCCAGACTGCCCTCCAGAACTTCTGTGCCGAGCAAGTTTATCTGCTCTGGCGAGGAGCCAGTCCTGGAGGGCAGCAGTCAGTACAATGGGGACAGGGAGCTTTTCTCCCTGCTGCCCAGCCTCGGCCTTTCAAAGTAACACAGCATACAGAAACTGTGAACAAAAGAGACCCATCCACTCCAGTAGTTTTCAAGGATCTACGTACCAGTCTATAATCCCTACTGAACATTTGCCTTGAGGGTTTAAGTGGACCTGGAGAATCGTATCCACTGTTCATCTGTCCCAGATTCTTTGAACTTGTCACAGCTCTAAAGTCACACAGCCAAACAGGCTGGGAACACTGTCGTAGGAATTATTTTCTCAACCTGTGAATTAAAAATTACATCAGTCTCTGGCATCTTTCCTAAACTGGTTGACTTTCCATGAGTCTGACTTCTGTAACGTATGTAGAGACACTTCTGAAAATTTGCTGGACTTTGTTCTTTAAGTGGGGAGGAGTCTTTCTACGGTACCAATAACATTTCAGTCTTGCTATCCATTCCTGAAGTTCGACATGCGATTCTCATTTCTGTGTGTCTTGAAATAGCCATAATGGATGCATAGGCATTCAAGTGAAAAACAGCGTATTTTTGACAACTGCAGCCTTTCCTATTAAGAATTTATAAGATAAATGCCTTCTATATTTGGAATCTAACCTCCCTTTTTTCCTTCTTGAAGAGGTCAGACCTTAGAACATGTGTGCAGTAAAATTTCTAATATTTACAGGAGTACTTACAGATGCTTGCATTAAAATATAAGCCATAATAACTCAGTTCATACTAACAGCTAGATTATGTCAGAAGTCATACCCTGTGACAGGGAAGGGGGAGAACTGCCCAGAAGTGCTTAAGCATCCTCAGTTCCCTCGCTTACCCTGGACAAGCAGCAACTCGATTGACAGCAGCTGCAGACTAACACCACCTTTTCACCAGTTCCTTACCACTCAGTACCATATTAAGCGGTATGCGAAACATTCTCACATTCCCTTTCTGCTCTGTCCCACTTGCTTCAGTGGAGAACATGTGGACGTACGGTGATATTTTTGTGTACTAACAGCCCGTGAAAGTTCTTACTGACTTACATCTTGCTGAAACATTCAGTTCAATGGGACTTAGCCTGTCAGTTCAAAAATAGAAGAGGAAGTTTGATAGGAAGCAGAAAATTGGAAGCAAAAATGAATCAGGAATATTTTAAATACCAAAAGTCCAATTGAATTATTTGCAGTAACTGAAATAATTGTTGTTATTTTTAAACCAAAATAGGCTACTGTAATTTGAAAAGGTGTGAGAATTTTAAAATGAAAGCTCTATTGAACTATCGTGTGACTTAGAAATTGAGCTAATGTGTGGCATATGAAGTAAGTTCTACTAAAACACGATCAGATCTATTCACTTTATACACGAGTCATCCTATTTGAAGCATATGGGAAAATTTAGCAGTAAGACCAGCAAATTCTAGTCCATAGTGGGAGGAACAGTCATAATATTTGAGTTCAGAAGCACAACCTGTTCTGATGTTTCTTTTACAATTTAAATGGAAAGGAAGCGAGGCAAGCCCGCATACAGCAGGACCCATTGCCTCCACGTCTGAGGAAGCCATGGGCTTGTGACTGGAGCACACGTCGTGGAATTGCAGGCTACACCAGTCAGCACTAACAGGAGGCTAAAGCTCCCGTTCCCCTCTTCCAATGAACTGGTGTTCAAATAAATCTGAGGACTGCATGTTATGTCCTCCTCTGAGAAAGCACTACATTTTTTTCTTCTTGCAATAATCTTTTTACCCTTTTCTGTGAGAAACTTGGAAAAAAAAAAAGATTCTGACTCAAGCTGCAGATGAACTTGAAAGTAAATGCGAGTTTATGTCCCATGATACTTTTAAAGCAAAAGTTCTGCTTTCCATTTGAAGATAGTTGGTTGCTAGTTACACTGTAGAGTCTAGCTGTGAACTTTGGCTTTGCTTTGGCCTAGACTCATGGCATCTAGCTTGTTTCAGCACAGAATATGTAAAGCATTCAGCCATATAAATCTTTAGTCTCCAAGGAACCATCCTTCCCTATCTGACATTAATGAGGTACACCTGCACAGTGTTTGACTATTATGCAGATCTCTGTATCATTACATTTATCAGAGCTATCTGAATCTAGCAATACAACATAACTAAGACAATAAAAAAGAAACAGTTTGCTCATTAGGAATGCAAAAGTTTCAGTGTTTTGGCTTTCATTTGTCGTAACATCTGTTGTACAGCACTAGGTTTGATCAATGTCTAAATATCTACATACACATTTATGAAAACAATAATGCTAATTAAGTTTCCTCTGCAGTATTGTCACTAGGGAGAGGGGAATGCACGTAATTTCACATGCAGTCTGAAAGCTGGTAGAAAGAGATGCTGTGTCAACTTTCTGCATTTTGTTGAAATTAAAAGCAGTTTGTTATCTTTGTTTATTTAACACTAAGTTGTTTGACTGAGTATGTGTCCATGTGAGAAAGAAGTTCAGAAGGGTCAAAGATAAATTTAAAAAACATGGAATGAAGAAAGGAATACAAGACTTATGGAGCCAGCTGGTATCTATAACTTCACCTGCTTTCTGTTAGGGTGAATCTCTATCCTAATGCCTGGCTTTAGACTTCTATTTGGGCAGAAATACTTTTGTACAGAGCAGAGTGATTCTGGTCTAGACCTTGCAGAACTGAAGACCAACTAAACATTTCCAGATTTGGGAGACTGAAAACTAGATCAATAGTGAAGGCAAAACTGGGTTAGGGTTCCTCAATAGTGCAGGCAAGGTTCAGTTTTGTGGAGATGTGGTTCTGGCAGGAGTGGTGAAAAGCTGTTGGGGAAAGGCAGTTGGATGGGATCAATGGAAGCTGGAGCAGATAAGGAGGGTGCAAATGAGAAGAGTGCCGAAGAGAACAGGGAAGTTGAGAGAGAGAGAACTGGTAAAGAATTGAATGGGCTAAGAAATCAGGGGTGTTTTAAGGGGTTGTGAAAGGCTGTGTAATTGTTTTTTTTACCTCTCTTGCTTTCCTGAAGGTATGCAGCTTTACCTGCCCCTTGCATCCATGCTTCTTTTTTGGGGGTTCCACAATCTGTTTTCTTCTCCAAACACAGAATTCTCTTTTCTCCACTTTACTTCATTCCTCCTACTCTACCGAGTTTGCTGTCCCTGTGAGGATGAGGGAAGGCCAGAGAACCACAGTTGCTTCTGCTACCCCTGAGACTGAGGAAGAGGGCCAGAGAGGGAGATCAGCGGCTGCTACTACTAGGAGAGGCAGCCCCTCACTGTAGTAACGGCTGTCCCATAGGAAATAGCTCCCTCCTGTAGTGGTATCAATAGCATCAAGTCTGGCTTTCTAGGGCTCCAAGGCACATAAAGTGGGAAACAGGGCTGCAGGCTGTGCCTTCCTCAGCAGGGTTACCTAAGATAACTGCCTACTTCGCCTAGGAGCGATACTGCGTTGCAGAAACTGAATTTGGGGTAGAAGGGAGCAGAATTTGATCCAAACCACTGTTCTTGAGACTATTATTTTTAAGTTCTCTGGAGCACTGCTTATCGGTTGAAATTCTAGAGATGGATACTTGTATGAGGGACTTTAGATCCCACTGAACAAAGGCACGCATACTATTTAATTCTGTTAAAAAGAAGTTAGAATCACAGATGGACTCTGTCAGTATTCCTTAATTAACCTTCCAGATTTCATTTGCCTTCAGTGACTCCAGCAAAAATACTGTCACAACAGACTCTTTGGACCATTTTTTTTGGGGAAAAAAAGCCACTTTGTAATTAGTTTTGATCCAGTGAGAAGAATGAAAAACTTTAAAGTGCAGGGAACCACAGAATAGTGGCCTATTTGCCTTGAAAGATTGTTATTATGTTGAGTATATTTCTTACAAGAATGACTCCATCAAGGAGTTAATTAATTCAATTGATTTACTGAAGTGCATTGATGAACTAGAGACTTCATTGGTTTGTATCAATGGTGTCTGAATTCAGTGTAGTAACACCCCGTACACTTGCAGATTGTTGAAAGATGAGGTCACAAATTAGAAACCCATTTGTCCTTTAATATAGAGCAGTGCAAATGAAGAGTAACCTGGCTTCTTTGGAATTGCTATAGAATTTACGTAGGTAGGAAGAATTTAGCTCTTAGAGGCCACTGCTAATAACATTTGGGTTACTTTCACTACTTACTGTTTTATTTTCAAATTATATAATTACTATGCTATTTTTCTGCAAACTTCAGAGCTGCATTTTTATGCTGCTTTTAAACTTCAGTTCAGTTAATTATTTAAACTCCAAACATATATTGTTACATGACAGCTCCATTCCCCTTTTTTTCTTCTCTAAACTAATGATGTCGCAGTCAATATAATTTATTCTTTGCTGTTCTTTGCACTGATATCACTGGGACAGATTTTGCATAAGAATTTGAAGCTTCACTGGAGTTAATCAAGCAGGTGTCCATCAAAGATCAAGATTTATGTTTAAAGGGTAGTATCAATTGTGTGTCATCTTAGAGGTCTTTGTAAAGTAGTCTGCATGCATTCTTGACCGTACACCGAGGAGAGAGAATGTTTTCCTGTTTTTACAGCTTCACCTTAACAAAATGACCCTGCCTGCTTTTATGTTCATTTACTGAAATTAGTAGGGCTTGAAAGGTGCTAATTTCTGTTACATATTCAGCTTTAGATGTTTATGCTTCCGCAATTTGCATATATTTTGAAGAATTAGGATATGAAAAATATTGAGACTTCTGTGGCCTATACTCAGACTCCTTCAAGTTAAACCTCTCAATGTAGATGCAGTGCGTATTCTAAATATAATACTGGGAAGGATTAAAGCATTTTTAGTTTTATTATTGCTGAAACAAATTTTAACAGATTTGTCCTCATTTTGAATGTAACAGTTTAAAGTATCTGCCAACACTATTATTAGCTGTGATTTTTGTGGTTGTTTGTCATCAGTATAGCTATTCATTAAAAAAATCCACCAAAAAAAAAGCGCAACAGAAAACCTAAACCTGATATTGCTTGAGGGGCAAGGATGACTATTTATTTTACATAATACTCCTTTAAGTATTTCTACGGGGAATTAGTAAATAAGTTACATTTCTGTAGGAAAATAGATGACATGTTCAAGTGGAAATGTAAATGTCAATGTACACTGCTGCTTTTTGCTTATCAGTGTGTTCTACTTAGAGAAAGAAGTAAAGAAATGCCAGGCTGTGTGAACCATCAGGGAATTGCTATCGCACTGGATTGCTTTTGAAGAATAATTTAGGCTGACACTGGAAATCAGCATATTCTCCTTTTATTTCTGTATACTTATCCTTGCCTTCTCGCCTTTTTTCAACATGATTTAAATGGTTGTTGTCACTTGCAACGGTTTCTTTTATGTGCCTTTGCTTGTGCTCCAAGTTGTATTTTTTCCAAGGACAGAGAATCTTCATTCCCCTTTTAATATGAGCTTCAACTGCTCTGAAATTAGGGGTAGGAACTCCATCTTTATCTCTTGAAGATTCCCAACTACCAGAGAAATCTCTTCATCAATATTTCTGACTCTCTTCTGCACTTCAGATCACTTGACTTGCACAAAATGAATAGGAAACTCAGAGAACTGACTCAACACAGTAACAGTATCCTCTTGACATTTTAAAAATAATATTTTTGCCTCTTAACCTGACTATGTGGAAGACAGTCATCTTCAGGACATAATGAAGTAGCTGAGGGCATAAGCAAATAAGCGTAGGGAAGTGTACCCAGGGAGCTTAAGCATGTTTGTACTCACTTTACACCCAAGCGCCAAGTATTGGCCTGTAGCTATGTGTAATGGACTGAATGTCATTTATTTATATGTTGCTTTCCCAGACTGCCTTTAAGTTTATAGTCTCCTTCTTCCTTCCTAGTCTGTATTGAGAAACTGCTATGGCATCGGTGGGAGTGGACAGGAGCCCGCAGAGGGACAGTATATAGCTCCAGGCTCGCTGCCAAGGTGGATCACAATTACAGTTATTTCCAGCTGAAGGTTCGTGTTTCCCACCTCCACAGGTAATAACCAGGAGAGTGAGTTCCCTCCCACGTGGCACATCCGAGATACACACGGACGCTTGAACTGACAGCAGAGCCAGTAATACACATTTGCTCTACTCCAGAGTGATACCGCAGCTTCTGCATTTTAAGTCTCAGTCTGCAGGCGAAGTATAACTTTTTGTGATATATAGTGAGTGCTTTGAAACTAAGTAGTACTGTTTACTCTGGTAGAATTTTAATATCACAGTATTTCATATTAGGTTAAAGAAAAAATCGTTGTACTTCTGACAGGTTCTTGTTCCATTTGTGTTAAACAAAATTGTTTGTCAACAGAGACGGTCACAGGTTTTTTTTGGGTGGACTAGAAGCCAGTGAAATGTCTGCCATAAAACAAATATTCCAAGGAGGACATGAATCCTGCAATAAAACTGTTTCTAATCAGGCAGCAGAGCACGTGGCACAAGCCAAAACTCTACTCCAGCAACTATTTGCAATCTCTGCAACACCCAAGAGACTGCTGCTATGTTACAGCCTCTCTTTCCTGGTAATGTGGTCCACAGAATGCAAATCAGAAAATTAAAAGTTAGACAAAATTATGTTACAGCACTTTTATAAAAACTCTAATTGCTTTGATCAAGGGTCTGAGAGAGGAATTTGTCCAACGCTTGTGACCTGCCAAGTCTTGATGAGAGATTATTTTCAGTAATCAGCTTGAAAGACAGAGAAAGTGATTTTGGATATTGAAGGATGCCAATGAACATAAGTGATAAAATGAAGCTACAACCAAGGGACAGTAAAGGTATCTACTGTATGAAATGATTAGACCTCTCTGACAGCACAGTTCTGAGGGTTGTTCAACAAAATAATGCCTAACTGCTAGTTCCCATTCACGGAGATTTTTTTTAATTCAATTTGTCCCTTGGAACTAGAGGAGAGCTCCTTTAAGCTCCTCAGTAGCCTGACAAACAAGGTAGTGTCCCTCTCTTATTCAGAACAAGTTCCAATATCATAGGTACACAGTTTTCTAATGTCACTGCATGAGATACAAATATCTTACAAATATTGTAATTCTATAGGAAAATTCAATAGGAAATGGGTAGCTGTATACTTAAAGGTCTGCTCAGCTGTAATTTATCCAGTTCGGTCATTTCGCTTTAGGTAGCCTACTGAAAAAAGGTATAGTATTTATTGGTATAGTATTCATATTTTTATCACAGATTAACAATGTCATTAATTGAATTAGTATTAATTTGTACTGCAGCTCTTTCCATCTGTTGAATTTAAGGAGAATTAAAGCGTATTCCCTGGGTCAATCTGTGTAACACTGAAGATAGTGTCTTGAATTTCAAACATAACAACCCTGATGGGAACAGTTGGATTTCTCTTGGATTTCAACTCCCCTGTTTTAAACAGTAATTTTGCCCAGTAATCTATGTGCAGCATTCTCTCAGCGTGTTGAAAGTATTATTAATTAAATGTTTGTAGAGGATTCTGTTTAAGAACCAATAGAACATCAGCAGCATGACTTTAATCTCCTCCCAAGCTTTCATGTATCTGACCTTCACAAATTTGTTCCCCTTTTTTTCACATATCATGCAACAGATTTTATTATGCATTCATTGTACTCCTGAAATTTAATAACTATTGTATCACTAGCATTGAAATAGGGCTTATAAGCAACAGAAATTAATTTCACAGATGTCTTTAAAATTTTTTAAATGTTTCTCTTCAGGAATGCATAATATATAATAGAGGCAGATAAAATAGCAAATTAAATACATTGGTATAATTAACAAAGTAAAAATAAATTACATTATGTTCAGAATCCTATGTCAGTCAAAGGTTTTGCCAATTCATTTCCTCACTTAAATTTAGCTTTGTCGTCTCAGCTCATTTATTAAATTCTGGTTTTTCTGGCATCTGTTGGTTGAGAACATAGACCTCAACAATAGCAGACTCAGGAAAACCTCTTGCTCACATGCCACTGACTGTAAAAATGCTTATGCTATATTTGGATTTTTTTCAGGGTAGGTTTTTTCCACTCACAAGACACTAAAAGAAACTGTCATAGATGCCATTTTCATCGATGATTGACTTTTTTTGGGGGGGGGCGGGATGGGGGGGGAAACGGACTGCTAAAATATCCCCATTCTTTAAGTTGCATACAAGATCATCAAAGGATTTGACTTTCGCTTTATTACTTGGGAAGGAGATTTGGTAATATATTTCTATTGTTCAATTTATATCGTAATCATTCCATTCATCTGCTTTTGACACAAGTGATATAAATTGTATCCTGCCTGTATCCTTATACTCCTTTTTACTATGAGTATTTTTTGAATTCCCAAAGCGCTTTTAAAAATGAATTATGTAAAGATGTTATCTCAGTGACCTTAGTACCAAGCAAATTCTTATTTTCCCTCTGATCTACCCAATACTGTCATGACTATGCTGTCACATGGCTTCCCATATAGTGACACCATGCAAAAAGCGTTTCAGTTTTTGTTTTCCACAGAGTAGATAACTGCTCCAATTTGTATCATAAAAAATTATCATAAGATACTGCACCTTTCTGCAGGAAGGGTATTCCACTCTTTGAAATCTGTTCCAATTAAAAGAGATTTTTAACTCTTCTGTTGTATATGAAAGCTGCCAAAAATACATACAGAATATTCTTTATTTTTAGGTGCTTTGTTATCCCTAATCTAAGAACATAAGTAACATACTTTTAAATGCAAAATACCGTTGAAACAGTCTTAAAAGACATAGAGCAAATACATCTGAAAACAAAAGGCATAAGAAATATTAACTGAATCTTAAATTGTCCCTCTCTTACAAATACATTTGTATATAATGGGATTCCCCTGACTCTACCCATGAGTTTCAGTGAATTTGAAGTGACAGATAACGCAAGCTCCTTGAGTGATTACCATTATTGACAGTAAAGTAGTTCCATAATTTTACACTCTCAAATGAAAATAAAATGGAAATTGGAAAGCAAGCAGAACACTTGAAAGATGAAAAAACTCGTGTGAATTAGAAGTATTGTGTACCAGCTCATGTGCTACAAGTAACACCCCATTAGATAACTGCATGTTATCTATTGTAATTGTAATTAATCAATTACATTGTAATTGATTGTAATTGTGATTGTAATTACTCCATTGTAATTAATTGTGTCACCAGCATTGAAATAGGGCTTATAAGCAAGATAAATTAACTTCATTGTAATTAATCAACCTCAGTAACCCATGACTATTTTCAGGGATGACTACATAAAGAATAATGTTATTCTCAACAGAGAAGTTTCATTTGTTTTACTGTCAGAGAAATCTAAGGACTGTCATGCCTAGTAGTGCACTTTTGACAAACAAGTTAGCTTTCTTTTTTTTTCTCCTGGTAGGGTTGTCTGGTTGGCCCAACAGAGAGAAGCGGGTGGGTGCAATATTACCTGCTGCCCTACCAACAGAACGGCTTGTGGTGTTTCAGATGCAAAGAATCACTTGCTTCAACCTGCTGGCCTGTTAATTAGGTAGGTATTGGGCTGTATGAACAGCTGGTTCTGTGTTGGATTGTAGCTGGATTGTATACGTAGTTTCCCAGTGAACGTTTACTGATATTGCAGAATAAAAAACCCCAAACAACAGAACAGTTCAAAGTAAGGTTGTCTCCATCCTGTTGTGCTGCTTTTCTTGACTAGGAACACCAAAAGCTTCTTTTTTCTTTTTTCCTTTATAGAGGTACAAGCTGAATGATGAAACCAGTGTGGGAACTCAGATCAATGCCAGAGGTACCACTGTGATTTTTTTCCAGAGGCTTTTGCTCTGTCCCTGAAATGAAGTACTCGTGATAGAATGGTAAGTCACACAACTGCTAATAATAAGACAGAGCTCTTTGGACAGAAGCTTGATGGCTCGCTGGAGGGAAGGCTGCATACTCTAATACAGACTTTTACCTAGAAGGGTGTCAATGCATATTTATACTTTCTCACTTATATTTTCCAGCCATAACATATGTGGGTCTACCTTATTACTGCAGTTGTGTCACCACTTGC
>NW_009631500.1:0-603 GCF_000690535.1 Cariama cristata | reverse complement strand
AGACTGAGTCAAGAGAAATGGTACACAACGTGAGGTGCTCTGTGGTTTTCCCTATGTGACATGGAGAGGACATGAGGAAATGTGACAGAAAACCTACCGCTGACCTAGAGGCACAAGTACATGAATTACAAAGTAGGACAAATGCAAAAAGGAGCTCCCCAAGGAGAGACAGGAGAATAGTTACCCCAGTTTCTAGTAGGCAGTTCTCCAGTCAAGGTAGACAGGATTCTAACCTCTCCCTACCTGACATGAGGAGACAGAAGTGGCGGGGGTGCGCACTACGGGACAGGAGGAAACAGATTTACAGGGGCGCTGCCTCCAGGCCAGTGGAGGAGAGGAACAACCAAGTTTATTGGACTGTGTGGATTCAATGGCCTGGTACGTCAGAACCACAAGAGTATAAAGCCTTGGTAGACACTGGCGCACAATGCACCCTAATGCCATCAAATCACATAGGGACCAAATTCATCCATACTTCTGGGGTGATGGGGGGGATCTCAAGAGTTGTCTGTATTGGAGGCTGAATCAGGAATGAGTGGCAAAAACACCCCATTGTGACTGGCCCCATTCATAAATTGATCCAGCAATTAGAAAATGAGGGGA
>NW_009631499.1:9809-35663 GCF_000690535.1 Cariama cristata | reverse complement strand
CTTAATAATGTGTTTTAACTTTTGTTCAGCCCTGACATAGTCAGGTAGTTTGCCTAGATGATCATTATAGGTCCCTTGCAACTGGAACTATACTATTTTATTCTACTCCATTTGATTTAATTCCATTCCATTCTGTTCTATATTTTAGAAGACACACCCCATAGAAATCATAGGATGCCAATTACCAGAGCCATTTAATCTAGGAGTGAAGAAAAGTTTGGAAAATAAACACTAGGAGGAGAATGGTTTAGACGAAACTAATATTCCTTTTTCATCTTTTTATCACTCTTACTTTTTTTCCCTGTCCCTCTATGTTTATGAAGCATCATCAAGTCACTTAGCATGCTGCAGACACAAGAATGCAAATTTGCTCTTCAACTGGGCACGTGCAAGCAAAACTCAACCCAAAAGAAATCCACACAGCTGCCTTAGAAGGGTCTGACTATTCAGGGACAAACCCAAGCTCTTCTGCCTGTACTTCACGCCAGCCAGCTGCACAACAGCTCTGATCTCACAGAAATGAAGTCCAACAGAGACGATAGGTTTCTGAGTCAGTGGATTCTCCATTTGCCTTAATGGCATGATTTCTACACAGGCACTGACATGTGCTCACTCGGACTGGAGTGTGAAAGGAAGAACAACAGAACTTTTCTCTTTTAGTAGAAAGTATCTTTTGGAGGATGCTTGTAGGTTATTCCCAAACCAGTGGACGTAACACAGGGCATGACACTAGAAATCAGTTTATGTTTTTGAACTGTGAAGTCACTGGCATGGTGTTGGTCTGGGCACCGTACAGTACAGCAATGGGCAGCAATGCAATTTTCACCCCTCCCTACTCTCTTCTTTCCAAACACACCAGCAACAGGAGTCTTCACTGGTTCCCAACAACTTGCACAGTGTTGCCTGACACCCCCACTCTTACCTGGCAAGTAGCATTAAAAACAAAACTGGAAATGCCTCTTAGGTCCTTCTGTGATGTCTAGCTTAAATACTTTATTTTAAAAATAAAATGTTCTTACATCCAATTTTACTGTTTATAGGTGTTTTTGTTAAAAGCAATGAAATTCTTTTGACAGAAGGAAAAGTGAACTCACTATCAAATCTCCAGGTTGATATTCAAGTAGTACTTTGGTAGCAGAGGTATGTACTAGTCACACAGGTTGTCAAATCTCTCAGGTTCTTCTGTGGGGAAAATTAGGATAAAAACTCAATCCAGAGATTTTTTTATTGCATAAGGGCAGAAACCCATGCCTTCAAAGAGTTCAGAAACTGGAGGGACAATAAAGGGAAACAATCTAATACCTGCAAGAAGTACATCTTACAAAGTTATCTTGTACTGTTACCGATTTGCAGCCATTTGGCCCTTTTATAACAAACTGTCAAGTTTTTGTGTTTTGATCTCCTAAGTATTGACCCTTGGTCATGAGTTTCCATTTGACAAGGTGCTTGTGATAATCCATCCACCCAGCCTAGCACTACTCGCACATGTACACAGGCAGAATAACCTCTCCTGTCCATGGATACGGCAGGATGTGGTGAATAGTTTCCCATCCTCCCTTGAAATACTTAGTTTTTATCACCCTCGAACATTTCCAGAATATGCAGGAGTTGCACTAGCAGAAGCGGCTCTAAGACCAGCTGACTGCTGAAACAGCAGTGCTAAATAAAATAGCCACTGACAAGCTCAGCACTTTATGCTCTTGTTTCCACTTAAAGAGGGGACATGTCGAAGTCCCCATTCCTGACCCCAGTCCCAGTCCTTCCTGCCTCAGTCCCTGGCCTAGTTAGAGCTAGCAGAACTCACCACTCTTCTCCTCACTATAATAATTCCCAGTCCAGCAAGTCACTCTGTCTCTATTCCCTGATGATGAGTGCTCAGAAAACTTACAGTGAAAGCTGGAGTCAGAGGGTACTTTCCACTCTGCCCTGTATGCCAGAAAAAAACCTGAGATTCCTGTGATGGACCACTTGCTTTAATGTGGGTGTGAGGCATTTTGTTTTTCAAGTCCATGAAGTTAAGAGCTATTAAAAGGCAGCTGCTTATTGACAAGCTATCAAATAAATTTGGAATGCATCCTGCTGTGTAGCCATCTGATGAAGCTGAATGGGAAAGCTAATGACCCTAGTGATACACTTGCTATAAAATATGGCCTTTATTTCAGCACTTGAGGTTTATTCTGTAATGGGGTAAGGAAGGCAAATGTAATGAATCCCATTTTCCTCCAGCGCAGAATTGCACATGTACGTATTGGTTACAAACCACCCAGACGTCTCGCTCTTTATGGCCTGTCATGCACTCCTCCTGCAAGCTTGATATCAAAACTGAGCTAACAGTCTGTATCAAGCAAAGCAGCTTATGATTTCCTTGAATTTCTGTTATTTGGAGTTATTCCTCAAATGTGAAGTGAAACATCACTTGGGGTATATCAGTTAATTAGCTCTGCCAGTTTTCTCCCACTGAGAAGCTGACCCAGTTGTTATAAATAATTCAGAGCCTTTTCATGCTCCGTGTGTTGCAGTGGTGTAACTATCTATAGAGTTTTGCTGATAGTGACATCTCTTATAGTCATGTGACCAGCTGGGATAAAATCAGACATTTATTTTGATTAGCATCGCAGTTTACATGGCATTGCTTATGTCCTCTAATTGGATGAAAACAACTGAGAACATGATTTTCAATAGCAAAAAATACGTTTGGAAATAATCTTTCTGGCAGAGACTATTTTATTCTCCTTCTTTGTCTATATAGCACCCAACACAATAGCAGCCTAGTCCCTGACTATGCCTTTAGTGTTAGCAAAATTCAAATAAAAATTTCAAACTAAAATACACCCAAATGCAGAGGGTAATCTGCCTTTTAAACTCTTGAAGTGAAGGATGCAACCCATTTGCTCTTGCAATGCGATACATTACACGTACTACAAACCTTCTCCACGATTTGCTGAAGTATTGACTGTTTTCTTTAATGCTACTGCACAAGGTAAGAAGCAAATACAACGAAGGCGTTAGGAACATTTTTCTCATAGAAACCTAACTTAAACTGACAGCAAGAACAAACACTCTTGTACGTGTAACTGTACATCTATCTCCAATCCCATATACACAGTTAATAAAGCTGGCACTTAAGGCCATACACTTCTGATTTCAGAAGTCAGCTCAATGAAAGACCAACAAATCACACTGTCCATGTAAAATGACTCAAGAAATGGACTTATTTTTATTTTTTATAAATAACTGAGCAGTTGATAGGAAGGCCCCAGCAGCAGTGGAATAGATGCCAAACGTAGAAGTAAGATTTTGGGGAAAAGTCATCCTTGGGGAGCAGAAAGAAGGACAGAAATCCAAAATCTTTATCTGTCCATAATCCCACTCATCCTTCTTAGCCACCAACCTTCATATTGCCTCAAATCCACCCCAGCTTCCTTCATTCACATGAACTTCTCCTTGAACCTACTTGTTGCTGAGCCAGTATTCAGTGTTACTATCCCCTTAATGAAGATGCAACATATGTTACTGTGCATCTTTGGAATGACAATAATCAATTTACATCCATGTCTGGATGCAAAAAAGCAAGCGTGGTGAAGGGCAAGCTCATTAGACTCTATTAAACACCGCGGTCTGAAGGAAACCGTTATCTCAACAAATCTCCAAGACATTTGCATGTAGGAGCTAGAGGGTTCTACACGAGGGAAGGAATATTATACTCAAAACAGGCCTTGCTTTCTACGCATTTTTCCCTGAGTATCTATTACTAGCCATAGTCAAGGATAGGCTGAGTACTGCACCCCATATGGCCATCCTGATGTCTTATAGTCTCACACTATGTGAAGTCAAGTTGTTGCTGAATTAAGTGATATTTCAACCTCTGAAAAATTCATCTCAGCTAGCTGTGGCCATGTAAGCAGATTTTTAGGACCTTGCCTATTTCTCACATGACTAAATGTGATGTCTACAGCATAGACATCAACATCCACAAGCCACCGTAGGATCCTCTTAGAGTCAGCTGGAGACTACTCCCTATGTCAGTAGAGAATAGGAAGAGATTCCTGATTTCCCTAAGTAGTTCTGCGTGTTTAATCAAATACAAAAGCACATTGACTATGACTAAATCTCTTGTAATTATAAAGGGAACTTAGATTTAGATACCTAAAATCAGGTGATGTTACCCTTAATCTAATATAAGCAACAGAGTGAGAGAGGTATTTCCAGAGATCAAGACATCCCACCTTTGATGCCTTGTGAAGGATGGAATGTACATGACATATTTCTTTGGTATCCTACAAATCTAGACTGATTTTTAATGATTAATTATATTCTTTTTAGTAATTAGTTGCATTCCCTTTGTTTAAAATAAAGAACATCATGAGTCTTCTGGCCCGATATATCACCATAGTGGAAAACAAAGGAGGTTAAGAACCAAAGTGCCCTTTAAAACCTGGTCTTTTGGGTAATAGGATGAACTGATGAGTTTCCCTACTTATTGAACATTCTATGTCACATCTAAAATGAAATGCATAAGCTTTTCTTTAAAAGTCCTGCTTTGGGCTAATTTAGGATTCAACTTCTTGGGAACTAAGCAGCTATTTTGACTTCACTACAGGACAGTCAAACACAAGACAGATTTTTCTGGGTTCCCTGTCTGTTGCCATCACTAAGCTCAAGTTAATAAACCTGGCTGAGAGGCTCATTTCTCTCGGATAAGACCTAAGGACTATGGGTGTGAGCGCAGGCTCCAACTGGTGTCTGCACTGTGTCACTGGCCATCTCATCCCTGGAGGCACCATGGACACAAAAAGGCTCTGTCACTCTCTATTTGAATGCTGAGCTCCGGGCTGCACTGCTCAGTGTTCCAGCAGTAAATCTCAGTGCTGTAAATACCTACAGCCCCACACTTGGCTTTTACTTCTCAGCAGGCAGCTGCAGAACAGCAGCCCCTGAAGAAAGAGCATTTTCTAACATCCATCGCTAGAGATTGACTTTTGCCATGAAGCAGGCACTTTACAACCCCTCCTGGTCACTGGGGGAGTGTTTTGCGTCTCTGCTTTGTGCCAGTTCCAGCTGCGATGACTTTGCATACCCTAGTGCTAAGGGCTGTAGATAAAACTGTGTTCTGCATGCATCTCAACGAGTAACCACATTTTTTCTGAGGAGGCAACATCTTCGCAAGCAAATTAAGGAAGACTGAGAACACTTTCCAGCACTGAGGCCAGCAATGACCTGTGTTTATACAATTAAACTCTTTTAGTCTGTAAAGCGAAGTTGCTGCATCCAGACTGCCTACTGGGAATGGTTTTGGGGCTGTGCCAGCTATCAACCTGCACCCATGAATTGTGAGGACAGTGCCCAGGCTAAAACCACACGAGGGATCATTGTAAAAATATTTATCGGCAAATTCCAGTGCCCAGCAACATTTCCTGATACTTTTTTATTTCCTAGAATAGCGGTAGTCCACTTACAGCCTCACTGTAAGAGGACCTGGGTTCTGGAAACTCTGGTAGCAGGTGACCTGGAACACTCAAAATTTCAAACATTGTTTGAAAATAGATCTTACAGTAGTCGCAACAAGCTGAGTTGGTATGTGCAAGGGCTGGTGCCTGCCTGTGAATCTTGCAAAACTCTGGGCTTCAGGAGCATCTTGTGACTATAAATTCCGCCAGCCAAATGGGGACTTTCTGAGGAGTGAGGGAGATGATTTTCTTTTATAGATGTTTCATAACATCTATGTTATGAAGGGTGTTGCCTTCATAAAACTCTCCTTTTTCCATGTTAGAACATTAAGTGATCAAAGCATCTCAAAGCAAATGGATTTGCAAGTACACCTGGTATGTTGCTATGCTATTAACATGCTGAAAACCCTTTCTGTCATCAGTTTTGCTATAGCTGATTGGAATTAAAGCTCTACAGAGTCAAACTTTGAAAGAAAGTGGCTGCTTATTTTATTTCAATTTTTTTCCACAAACTTTTGTTCTAGAAACTCTCACAGTGATAATTGTTAAGTAATGAAAATATATAATAATAATTCTGCTATGTCTTCTGTCTTGAGCTTTATATAGCACAATATTATGAATATTCTATGTGATTTTTTTTTTTTAATGTGATGGAAATGTGAAGTTATCTTAACAAAGCACAAAGAGTCATGCATCGTTATTTTTAACCTTTATGGGGAGACAGAGCAAATAGCCCACCCACTCAGAAGGAAATAACAATATTTCTTATTAAACGTAATTGTTTCCATGGGATTGTAGGGCTGAGAGTATAGAGACAATAAAGTTCCTAGCCAAAACGTCACTTCATCTTCTTGCTTTATAATCACCCATTGTACAGCTGTTTTGCTCACAATGTGGGTGGCAGATCTCTATAATAGGGCTTTAGAATCTCTAAATTTGCTAATGAAAAGTATTTAATCCCTGCTCACCAAGGCAAATCTCTAATTGGTAAGTCTGGTGGGGATGCTGTGCTGCAAGCATAAGCATTATGTAAGAAGCCAGGCTCTGTTCACATACATTCAGACACCATGGTTACCAGCAATGTTATGCATGATGGTGGGGGGCACAAATCCAGAGCTTTCATCACCACCAGAGCTGCCAGGATAATCAATGATTTGTATCCTTGCTCCAGAAGTAGGCTTCCATCTCCTCGGTGATGCAATGACTAAAATACCAACACAGCCCTTAGAAGTGGAGCTGGTTCACTCCTAATTTAAGGGCTCATCATTACACATGCCGACTTCTGACTCCTCTTCTGCTGCCTTAGTCACACCACCAAAAGCAGGTAGGATGTTTAGATCACGCTGGAAGTTAAAAATCCTGCCTGTGAAATGGAAATTGTCATGTGTTAGATTAGAAGGATCACAAATTTCCAACATCAGGATGAATTGGAAGGCTAAGTTTTCCACCGAGCATTTCAAGGAGGAAAACTGAGGAAGCAGAGTCTCTGTAGACTTGAACCTAGTATGGTTTCTTCAGAGAGGTGATGTGCATCTTACACCATCCATCCAGGCCTTTCTTTGGTTCATGAAATGACACAAAACATCCAGAGGAGGGGGAAGAAATCTTTATACTTATAGTTCTGAGAGTTGTCATTTCTTTCTGACCATTCAAGGAGGTCAACTGGATGCTGCTGGTTTCATGGCTGAAAGTCAACAGATCCTAGTGAACTCTGGGTAGAAGACCGCTGCTAACCAGCCAACCCTGATGCTCCCAAAGACAACATCTTGCTGATGGAGCTGGTAGCATAGCCAAGCACACGCTGAACTCAGATCTCAATGAACTTGTGAGCTACTTCTCACCAAATTTGGGATCTCACCTCAGAACTCGGTGAGAAGGAGTCTCTTTAGACTGCCTTCTCTACTGAGCTCAGTAATAGCCCAGCACCCAAGCCCAGAGGCACATCTCCAGTTTAAATTTTTCTTCATTTCAGTCACCACATATAACATATAAATATCTCTTTGCATTGTGTTTCAGGATTGAAAGCGTTAGTGAGGAGTAGGAGCCTAAAATGAGACACAGAGAATGGAAGAGATGTGCCTCTTTGCTCTAAATGCAAGAGTCCACTTTAGCATGAGACGAATTGCAGTCCCTCAAGTCTATGGACTAGATTTCTATTGATTATAATGGGAGCCTGAACAACTTAATCCAGATTGAGACATTTACTTTATAGACACCTAAAAACAGGGGAGGTGAATCTCAACCCCCATGTCTTCACTGCCAAAGAAACTCTTAACAGGTGATGCCATCTCATTCTTCTTCTTTTAGATGTGGTATTTATTTAAATATCCTAAACAATGTAAAGCAGCTCTTTGGGGAAAGACTATGAGAGCAGTACCATAGACTATTCAACAGTTTTGTGAGGACAGATCTCTCTCTGGAGCCAGATGTGAATTCTAGTTCCCATGGGTAGAAAACAGTCTGAATCAACACCAATTGCACCCTCCATATACATCCAAATTAGTAAATTAGTAGGCACAGGAACTTCCAGATTTTACTGTTATCAAATAAAGTCTGCCACTGTTGCAATAAATGACTCATTTAACATTTATTTATCTATACCTTTTATTTAACATTTACAAGTATTTATCCAAATATACATGAATAGATGACCCAGCTTTACATACTCTTGATAAAATGTAAAAACAAGGTGATAAAAATACAGTGGATTCAGAGAAGTTATACTGGATTGACTAGCTAGGAATACTCAGTGTGCTATGTACAGAGATGCATAGATATATATACAGCTACCTTCATTCCCCTCCAAAAATTATTAAGTGGAAAATAAGGCACTCTTACTCTTCTATCACACATAATATTTTCTTTTTTTCCTTCAGAGCTCAAAAGAGTATTTCTGTGAATAAAGTGGGAATGATAAAAAGTCCCTTTCACTCTCTGATTACTCTTTACTGACACTGCATCTAAAATAAAAATAGCCCATAGCCTTTATAAAATTCAACAAAGTGCAGATTTTTGACAGCAATCATTTCTGAATTTAGTAATTTTTTTTTAATTTACAGTCAGGAGTGAAACAAGGCAGAAAAAAACCCACCAGTCCCTTTTATAAAACCCACAAGTTTCACTGCAACAAAATTAAAGGATACAGATTTGACACAGGAGCAAAAGACGTGATAACAATATATGTGTATTTTTGGGGATGGGGGAAATGAAAGAACGAACTAATTGCATTTTTATCTTAAAGAGAAGTTAATAAATTACCATTTCAAAGTGGGATTTACATATTCCATCACTTTGCAAAGATTAGCTTTTTCTTTGATAGTTTTCTTTCTCGTTTTATTATTCTGCTTTTTGGATGAGATATTCAGAGAAAAAAAAAATTTAAAAAATTCCAAAGCCCGTTCCTTTGCAGTCATTAAAAGATCCTGTGACACTTTCCACAAGAGCTGAAAGTGTTTTAAACGTCAGTGTCCTGGCAAAAGTCCAACTTGGGTAATTACATTCCATCCTGCCTCAAAGAAATCCTCTCCTCAAGCTATAATTTCATTTGGAGACATTGTTCCACACTTCTCTGACTGGAAATGATTGCTCCGTGATCTCAGCTGCCACATTGCAGGGAGGAAATAGCTGCATTTTAGTGCAAGTAAGTGTTTTCTATAGACTCACTGTCATTCTGACTTCCACACTGTGCACCTGAGTCCGATACAGACTATGTAAGCTGCCTGCTCACAGTATGCACCTGGGTGAAGCCCTCAATATGCTATATACAGTTGACTTCTATAGGAAGTATGCAGCATATTGCACTATAGTTCACAAAACTGCCACTGCAGTAATTTGTCATTTGCTGTATTGGGCACCTTATGGTTGCCACAGTTTGTAGCAAGAAAGTTAGAGGTAAATAGAGTTGATAGATTATATCACTAATTTGCTTTCTGATAAAACATCATAATGAATGGTTCAGAAATGCAGAATGGCTGTAGAGACCTCAGAGAAAAATGTTTTCCTATAAACACATCATGATATTTTCGTTGATTCCTTTTACAAGATCTGAGTCCTCTTCACATTGAGCGTGACGAAAGGAGATCTCTTAGTGTCTTTTCAGATTGTCTCCATAGAATTCAAGGTGGATGTTATGTTCCTCATCTGCATAATTTATTCTTTCATGGAGTGGGAGCATCTCATCTAATTGTAGACAATTAAAAGATCTACATCTAATCTAAAGTAAGTTTCAAGATCTACTCTGCCTTCAATGGAGACCAAGAGTCCCATAGGTAAACCACCCCTTCTTAAGATGAGTGTCTAAGAATATGAATATACTGTCCAATCCTTTAAGTTACTATGGATAAATCATGCAAGATGCATCAGCAGCTCCTCATTGCTGGTGTTGGGTGGAATGAGTTGTACCCATAATGGAGAAAATTTGAACATTAATCAAAACACAGGGTGTTAAAATTTAAAAAGACCCTACTGTGGCGCTGCATGGGTAAATGGTGAAAGCTGTCTCCTACCTTGAAGACAAAACTACACAGTCCTGCCCTCTCCAGGTGGCTGAGTCACAGAGCATTCTTATGAGTCTACTTAAGTGAAATGGTCTATTGATTCAGCAACAAAGCCTGTGCTGTCTGATGCCAAAGTCCTACAGACATCTCAGCAGAACACCTCTGGCTGTGTCAATCCTCAGCTTCCAGAGGTTTCAATAGGGGACTGACGTACTCACAGGCAAAGGGATTCAGCATCTAAAGCAACATGTATAAATAGAAAGAAATATTTTAATGGTCTTCAACAGGTGCTACATAAGGACCTAACTCTTAGATTCATATTTTAAGAGGGAATTTTCATTTTTCTGCATGAGACTATCCCAGGAGGATTAAACTCCGACTTTGCCAGTTTGGAAAGAGGTTATGTCCTTCACTTGATGTCACTATTTTCTTTCCCCCTAATTAAACAGAAAACTCAGCAGAGAGGTAAGAATAAGAGAGAAAGCAAGAGGGAGAGAGGAAAGAATTAAGGAGAAGCTGACTGGAAAAGTCAAGCAGTTCAAGTCTTTTAATTTAACATTTAAAAGCTTTTCTGTGAGTCTGCTTCTCAGAGATATGACTGTTAAAGAAAATGGATTTTCCTACTTCCAGCCAACCACAATATATGTACATATTTATACACACCCACAAGCGCACACACACAAACATACAGAGAGGAGGAGGAGAAAAATTTATACTGAAAAAGATGTTGAAGTTGTATGAAAAGAATAAGATACAGAAAGACTCTTTTCTGAGAAAATCAATTTTGTGAATCCATGACTAATCCCTGCAGAACATGCATACACAGGTACATACACACACACAGAGAAAGGTAAAAAATGAAACAACATAGCCATACTTAAAAAATATTCTGCTCTTGGCATATATACTCAGGATTGCAGCTAACCTGTTCAGTTTGCAAGTTGCCCATCCTTTTTTAAACACAATTTTAAATAATGTATTTTACCACTCTGTTAGCAAAACAAATAAATGAACATTAAAACCTCACCAAAAACCAATACAGGCATCTTGTGGAGGAGGAGTAAGCTAAAAGACCAGACCAAGCTAGAGCGGGGAAAGAGAGCTCCCTGTAGAGGTTTATCAGACATTCACGGTGCCGTTTGCAGCTTGAATCTAAATAGAGTCTTTGGACTTTCCTCTCACTGTCTGTAGAAACCAAAAACCAATACAGGCATCTTGTGGAGGAGGAGTAAGCTAAAAGACCAGACCAAGCTAGAGCGGGGAAAGAGAGCTCCTGTAGAGGTTTATCAGACATTCACAGTGCCGTTTGCAGGTTGAATCTAAATAGAGTCTTCGGACCTTCCTCTCACTCTCTGTAGAAGGCATCACTGAATAAAGGAGGAATGTGCTCAAGGGGCAAAGAGTGGGGAGGTGTCAGAAGAAAACAAATTTGGGGATATTTAGTTGGCTGAGATTCAGATGTTCAGGCCATGAACATGGCTGTTCTCCAAGGGAGCCCAGAGTTATTCTGCGGTCCCTCCAGCCCATACAGTCTCATGAAGGTCCTCCTTGTCATTAATACAAGTTTCATTGATCAAAAAACAGCCAGAGTATCCAATAACTTGGGTTATAAGGGATTTCTGGAGGTCTCTGATGCAACATGTCACTTGAAGTAGGTCCAGCCTCAAAGTTGTACGCAGCTCATGTCCCTCCTTGGTGCATCTTGATTCCATGAGAAGACCTAAATACAGGCAGGAGGGAATAATCTCTCCCTTTGTCCTACGGTGCTGAGCTATTTAATGCAGCTGGTTGACTGTGACTTCTCCAGCAGAGTTTTTAAACAAACACATATTTTCACACATCAATGTACATACACATAGACATAACTTCATATGTCTTCTGAGGATAGATGGACACGTATGCAGAAATGAATGAATAAATAAATGTGATGCATGTTCACTTGTCATTATACACATCAACAGAATAATTAACTTTTCAGCAGTTTGGTTTCCTGTACAAAAGACGCCCAGTGCCAAGATCAAACACAGACTGTGGGATCAGCAGCGGTCCAGGGTCACCATAAAACCAAAACCCCATGGACTGATGACGCTCACATTGGCATGTTCAGGAAGGCAGCACTGAGCGTGACAGGGCCGTACGGTTCAGTCACTGCAATTGCTTGCACGTATGGCAAAAGATCTCTGACCAGTTTTTCACTGTTTGCAAAACTCAATCAGCTGTGGTCATGTTGCTCCTCCCCTGGGAGGGATTGGTCCCTGAATCCATATTTTGTCACCTCATCTAAAACTGTGTGATTTCCAGAAGAGCTGAAAAGAAGAGAGTGAAAAAATACAGCACTTTCAGGAAAGAGGGACACCAAGATCTGGAACATCTGGCTTTTTCAAACAGGTCTGAAAATGTAGGTCACCTATTGCTGGACTTGGATGGCTTCCATCCCAGCCCTTTTTCTGCTAGCTTTTTAGCTAGCCCCTTTCTTTCTCTTTTTAGATCTTGCTTTTTCAAGTTCCAAACCCGCCTCTTCCCAGCCAGCTGTGTATATGAAATGACTTTGGGACATGCTGGCAGGGAGTAGATTTAAAAATAAACATGGTGATATTCACCAGGAAGACACTGCAGGCTGCAGATACCTTTCTGGGTGATAAAGATTTAATTATTGCATGCTGGTCCCCCTTACCATCTTCCCAACTGTAACAGGTGCCCGAGTTTCATCTTTCTTCTGGCTTTTTCTCAAGGTAATTAAATCTTTATCCTGGAGATAGGTATATGCAAGTATGTGAGTCTTTCCCTGCTTTAAAGAAGACATTTTCATTTTTTATTCACTCTACTAATCAGCAGAGGAATTATACATAAACTAAGCTAGGGAGGCTACAGGGAATTCTAGGTTTTATCTGGTACTGTGTTTGCCTGTAAAATAATCCCATTCTGGGGAAACCTGCTATGGTTTTGATATTAAGCATAGGTTGTGTTCATTTTGTGATCCTGATAGCTTTGTTTTGCGCAACCCTGGGATTTATTTCTAATCCTGAATAAAAGGATTTTTCATGGGAGAGAAAGAGGCTGCAGCAATGAGGACAGAGCCCCAGCCTGCAGCAGGACTTTTCCCCAGACTCGTTAAGTGACTTGGGGCATGACCCTCAGTGGTACATTTTATAATGGATCTCAAGTCACTTCGATCACAGTGTGTCAGATGCTCCTAAAGTCTCTCTGCACTTCCTATCACCAGATGTTGCACTACAAGGTTTTTGAAGAAATACAGAATGAAAAACAGTGCCATTGAGACATCTGGAGTGCAGAAATGTGGATTTCTCATGTAACACTTTGAAGATTACAAAAGTGAATCTTTCTAGACTCTTTGTTGGTGAATGGCTGGAAAAAACTGTGTTTGGGGATTCATGCTGAGAAACTCAGGGCAAAGACTGAGGTTGGGATTTGGGTACTATGTTACCTTAACCACACACTGCCCTTTTTACATACGTGCATCATTCCTCCAAGGAATGGCTTGATATAAGATGTCTTTGCAAAAGATACATGAGCTTAAGGAGAGACAAAATATATGTATGAAAGAAAAGTCAGGTTTGAAGTACTAAATACATAACAGAAATCACACTCAATCCAGAAAGTCCATGAGACATGAATGACTATTCCCTCAGAGGAAACAGCATATGAGCTTGCGCTCTTCTGATACTGTCAGAGACAAAAGAACGAGTTGAACAGATTTCACTCAATATGCCCATTCTTGCGTAGCTACACAAGCTCTACTATTAATGGAAACAAGGCAATCATCTTTACATTATTTCCCCTACATGAGAAAACAGAGGTGGGATGATTTTTCACAGGTCATTAAGCATACCTCCAACCCCTGTATTTTATCTTTATGCTTTGAAAATCCATGTTCAACCCTTTAAGGCATATGACACATGAAGGTAAATGACGCTTACTTCTCCCCTACTGTCCCATGCTTGGGAAAAGAAGTCATTGGTAAAAAAAAATCCTTGACTTCAGAGGCAACCAGCCTGGTTAGGCTGAGTAGGTAAATGAAGAGATGTAAAGATTTCACACATAGATCTGAGGAAGATAATTTCTTTTCTGTACCAAGCCACCTTTGGTTTCTTTCATGCCTGTCAGTAAGGTGCCATTTGTCCTGGCTACTGAATTAAGACAAGGCTGCAGACCAATAAATCTTTAAGGAAATGTATTCCTTATTTTTCTTCTTCAATGTAGTTGTTACCGGGCCTGTAAACTCTAAGTTATAGAATCAGATCCTCAGCTGTTGTAAACTGGCTTATGTGGATTGTTATCACCTGCAGATTTACTGAAATTTAGTTCAGCTGATGCACATTCAGTATCGAGGTACCATATTGTACCAGCTTGATTTGCTTCAAGAGGTGTTTCTGTGTGATGTTTCTGGCAATTTCCTGAGACCCTCAGGGTAACAGAATCTAGTTCAGTTATTGCAAGCCTGTATCACCTGATACTTTGCAGACATTTATCAAGCTCCATGAAGTCCCATTTTGACTTCTTTTTGCCCCATTGTTCCTACTGAAAATCTGTTTCCTGAACATGAGTGTGTTAATGATTGGGAATGTTCTTGTAATTCCCAGCCTAAGTTTATTCATGCGCAGTTTATTCCTCATATGCTCTTTCAGAAAATTGTCTCTGCACTTATTTTCATACTATTATCCCTTCTTGACTTTATATGTAGTTCAGACCTTGTTATGCGCATCAATTACAGAAACCTTCTCTGAGCACGAGCTCCACTTTGAGCATGCAACTGGGACTTCAGTAGGTGCTTAGACACTTTCTGAATCAGAGTTTTAAATGGTGGGATTGTACCAATAAAGTTAAGAAATGTTCTCCGCTAACTGTTTCACCCGGAAAGGGGGAAGAAAGTGAAATAAAGCAATTGGAGCTTGGGGAAGGATATACAGAATTTCTTGCTGCTCTTTCTTTCCACTTTCTTTTGGACTAACTGTGGTGCAAGTCACTGATTGCTGGAAGGTTAAATAGCTTGAGGTCCTCAGTCTTTATCCTGTCTTCTGAAGCTGCTACTACTGGCCCACGTCAGAGAAAAGATACCAGACTAGATGAACCTTTGATCTGACCTAAGTATGGCCATTTTTGTGTTATTCACTTGTATCAGCTCACACAGTTAAACCAAACATAGGGAAATTATAATTTAATTCACAGCAGAGAAGGGATTTTCTTTAAAAAAAACACTAATAAAAAAATCAGTTGGAAGTAAGTTGTCCACTTTTAAGGAAAAAAGAGACTTTTTTGTTTGATGCTGTTTATACTTCCCAAAAGAATCGTAGCTTGTAGGCTTGGTCATAAATAGCACTCAATTGAGACAATGTTTTATTACAGTGCAGGGAAAGTTGTCATTTTCACATGAGTTTTCCTCTAGAGGTGGCTGGGAAATAGAATTTCTATCCTCTGGGAAATTTCAGCCTCTCAGAAGGCAGTTTTCATTTGCCAATGAAAATTTCAAAATTTACTGCATAGTATAAATTGCCCATCAAAACTGATTCAACCATTAAACATTTTTAGATTGTGAAGTAGAATATTACAGCTAATCCAGAAAAAGAAATGATGTTAAACATAATTTTGAGACAAAATTAGAATGATTAAAATAATTCAGCAAAATGAGACAGCCTTTATAAAAATAAATAGTATTGGGCTCTGATCTGTTTTTACAGTTCAAAATTATAGTATTTCAACAAAAGTGTTTCTTTATGTAGGAAAAAAATCTTTGATCAAAAACTTTTGAGCAAGATCTGTCTATGTGCATGGGGACCAAAAGACAAATGTACATATGCCAAAATTGGACAGCACTAGAGTTGGTCATTTTCAGACAGCTGCAGAATATTGTTGGCTTTGGCTAGGTCCTCATCTACAGTTTAACTTCAACCACACCAGAGATGGCTGATGACCCCCAAGTCTGACAGTGGAGCATGCTCATGTCCTCATGGCACAGGGCCAGCCTTTAGCAGGGCACACGGGCTACTCCACACTAGATGATGCTTGCCTGCAAGTCTCCTCCGAGTCCTTTGATGGACCTCTTTGGTCTTAGGATCCATTAGCGTATTTGATGTAGTTTTACTTTCAGTCCAGAGTGTGTAAAACAATTTAAGAATTGTGCTACAGCACACCACAGTCACATACTTCTAGTGTGAAACTGAAAGCATGCACCAGGCAGAGTGGTATGAACTGGCCCCAAGACTGTGCTGAGTGACTCAATCTGACTGTCTCCTACATCATCATACATCATCCTCCCCCTGGCATAAGCCCCAGATGTTACCTGCATCCCTACAGGCCTTTACTCAGCCTCCATCAAACTCTCCCAGGTAGTACCCCCAGTCAAATGTGTTTCATCTTCCAGCTGTACCATTGTGTAATAAGTCACTGTGTGAGAAATCCTTCCCAGATAAACCTTGATAGCCTTTTTTCTGCCTTTCTTTTTCTTTCACAAAGCCTATACTGTATTTCTTTGCGCTTGAATCCAGCAAATTTCTGTGAGATGATAGGCCCTGTGGTGGGTTGACCCTGGCTGGAGGCCAGGTGCTCACCAAAGCTGCTCTATCACTCCCCTCCTCAGCTGAACAGGGGAGAGAAAACATAATGAAAAGCTCATCGGTCGAAATAAGGACAGGGAGAGATCACTCACCAATTATCATCATGGGCAAAACAGACTCAACTTAGGGAAATGAATTTATTACCAGTCAAACCAGAGTAGGATAATGAGAAATAAAACCAAATCTTAAAAACATTTTCCCACCATAACTCCATGACTGTTGTGCCCCCCTCCCCCCCCAAAAAAAACAAACAAAACACACCTTACCACAGAAACCCAATACAGCCCTGAATGTTTTCTTTAAACTTTTGGGGAGTTTACCTTTCTCCATGGTCTGCTGCTTAAACAGAGACTGGGTTGCTCAAGTCAAAAACGATTACTGGCCTGAGAAGTAGTATTGCTGAATTGCAGAATTACAGAATGATAGCACTAGCCCTCCAGCACCGGCAGATGCTGATGGCAGAAGACAGGCATGCACACAGCCTTCTCACAAATTAACACCTCCCTGACACATACCGGTATTGTCCCATTGTAAATAATAAAATCTACCTTAATAAAACCTGGCAGACATTTAAGAAAGACATTAGCATTGTGATATTAAATTTGATCTCTAAATCAAACCCAGAGCAAGCATTTTGCATCCAGCAAACGCCACGTGGAAATATTGCAGGGAAGGTGACTTCTAGGCAACGTTTCTGTAATTTTTATCCTCATTTCTGAAAGATCATCTTAAAGCTATAAATAAAAGCATGAGCTCCTGAGGTCACAGAAACATGAGTTTTTGAGAGGAAAAAAAAAAAAATCTCTTAATTGCTCTTCCTCAACTCACTGTGCAACATGCTTGCTAGTTCTGACATACGGAACATTTTCATTTTTGCCAATGTCTGCAGAAAACATGCAGTTGAGCAGCTTGCAGGGCTTCCTCCAGGTCTTTGGATATTACAGTCTCTTGCTTTTCCAGGTTGCTTCTCAGTTCCCCTGAGCCCATCTCTTGCCTGTGCGTCCTCTCGTGGCTACACTCAACTCTTCTCTTAGAGCAATGTCTCCAGGTCTCAATGCACATCTTTTCTTCCCCTGATTTGATTTCAGATGTTCCTGATCCTGCTGGTGGCAATTCACTGAATCTGAGCCAGTTCAACACTTCCTCTTTCTAAAATGCCTGCTTTCATCTTTGTTCCTCTCGTTTCAGGAGATAACCTGTTTTTTGGCCCTGCTCTTTCATCCTCTGTGGCTGCTGCCCGGGCTGGCACAGAGGATGCCAACTTGGAAAATATCTTTTTTTCTCTCTCTCTTTTTAATTCTGGACTTCTAAATATTGGGATTGGTTATCTTACTCTCTTTGGGCCACCTGTGAAAACCATCGTTTGGATTTGGGTTATTCATTCACACACCAATCTGCATTCTGGTGTATCTCCTACCTTCATAAACTGCCAGCACAGAAAATGAGCCTCAGTATTGAATTTGTCCAGAATCCTGTTTGAAATTCACAAAATCTACCGAAAAACTGCTCCAAACACCACCCATTAGGGAATGAGCCTATTGTCAGGTACTTATCAGGAGCTGACCTAGATATTTTGCCCAGAGCTTTATGTTATAATTACGTTAATATCCCTTAAGTCTGGAAAAGCAACTAACAGCTAAAAAGTAGTCTTTAAATCCCAGAAGAAAAAAAAAAAAACAAAACAGCAGTCCTTTTAATTCTCAGCAATGGCCAGACTGTGGTAGAGTGACAGTGATGCTGCAAGGTAATGATCCCTGCCTCCGAAACCAGAGCAGATATCAGTGGCATTTCCTCAGGTGGCATCAAGCAAGGAGATTTCATTAAACTGCTTTTGCCACCCTCCTCCTTCAAGAAGAAAGTCTTCAGCTGTCACTTTGATGCCTCTGTCACAGCGTTTTTTCTTTTACAAGCCCTTTTGTTCTCTTGCACAGAAACATCCCGTTCGTACAGGTGGTTCAGGATTCCCCAGCAGAAAACGAAGGGGATGCAGCTCATTTCCCTTTCATGCAAATGTTGGAAGCAACTGCAAGGTGTTCTGAAAGGCAGCATAGAATTGCTGCACACCAGCTCTGAATGTGTCTTGGGGTAGCAACTCCAGGTGATGAGGACATCTTACAGCACAGTCTGTGGAAGGATTGCTCATAATTCATGGCATTTCTACCTATTTTCCACCCGTTGTATTATGCTGTTTCAGTCTGGCAGAACTATTCCCAACTACAGTGTGGATATGGTTACTAAAAGTGAAGCTGTTGCCGCATTGGTGGTGTTGCAATGCCTGAGAGAGGCTGCTCTCTGTTAAGCACTGTGAATACGTGCATAGTGAAAGTAACTAGTAAGAAATAGTAACTCTATTTGGGACATAACAATTTGAGACCTTTTAAAAAAGACAAGAAGAAAGTAACCTTGTTGGTACTCATACAAAGTGAGGTATAACTCCAGATACCAAATGACTTGGATAAACTTACACACGCTTCTCTGGCTGTACAAATCACACTCAGATCTTGGTTTCCAACAGAACCATTCAATCACCAGACCATCGCTTTCCACCTCCATTGCAGGTGACCTGTCAAGTCTTTGAAAAGTTCAAATAATTTGATGAAAATGAAAATAGATGTATCTTCCATGCATGTCCAACTAATGGGAGTCTGGTCTAAGATATATTATCATTGTTTTAAAGAGTTTGGGGGTAATATGGTAATTAGCTCAGCCATACCCACACTGCCAGCTACAAAGGCACTTTCTACACCGTGCCTTGCAACAGCAAGACCTGTGAGTATGGGGCGTGAGTCCAGGGGAAGCGATAACCATGTCCAGCATTGAACAGAGGCATGGAACACCTCTCTTATGAGGAAAGGCTGAGAGAGTTGGGGTTGTTGAACTTGGAGAAGAGAAGGCTCTGCAGACACCTTTTTGCAACCTTTCAATGCTTAAAGGGGGTTTATAATAAAGGTAGGGACATACTATTTAGTAGGGCCTGTAGAGATAAGACGAGGAGTAATGGTTTTAAACTAAGAGAGTGTAGATTCAGACTAGATACAGGGAAAACATTTTTTACAATGAGAGTAGTGAAAACCATTCAATCACCAGACCATCGCTTTCCACCTCCATTGCAGGTGACCTGTCAAGTCTTTGAAGAGTTCAAATAATTTGATGAAAATGAAAATAGATGTATCTTCCATGCATGTCCAACTAATGGGAGTCTGGTCTAAGATATATTATCATTGTTTTAAAGAGTTTGGGGGTAATATGGTAATTAGCTCAGCCATACCTACACTGCCAGCTACAAAGGCACTTTCTACACCGTGCCTTTCAAGACCTGTGAGTATGGGGCGTGAGTCCAGGGGAAGCGATAACCATGTCCAGCATTGAACAGAGGCATGGAACACCTCTCTTATGAGGAAAGGCTGAGAGAGTTGGGGTTGTTGAACTTGGAGAAGAGAAGGCTCTGCAGACACCTTTTTGCAACCTTTCGATGCTTAAAGGGGGTTTATAATAAAGGTAGGGACATACTATTTAGTAGGGCCTGTAGAGATAAGACGAGGAGTAATGGTTTTAAACTAAGAGAGTGTAGATTCAGACTAGATACAGGGAAAACATTTTTTACAATGAGAGTAGTGAAACACTGGAACAGGTTGCCTAGAGAGGTGGTAGATCCCCCGTTCCTGGAAACATTCAAAGTCAGATTAGATGGGGCTCTGAGCAACCTGATCAAGCTGAAGATGCCTCTGCTCATTGCAGGGGGGTAGGACTAAATGATCTTTAAAAGTTCCTTCCAACCCGAACCATTCCATGTCTCTGTGAAAAATGAGGACGAGATGCCACAGCTGGCCTGAGCCACGAGTCCTTGGAGGACTTACGGATGAGTGAGGGCAGCCCAGCTCCCTCTTACTCTTCTGGCAGATTTGCACACAATGTCAGCATCATGCTTACAATCAAGCTGGTTAGAGTTGAAGATACAGTTTAAAAATGCAATTCAGTAAGTGGAAGAGGCAGATGAAGTAGCTTGAACCTTAGATACGCTGCACTGTAAAGACTGATTCTGCAGACTCCTGCTTTCCTGGGGGACTTGAGATGTTACACGTAATTTCATGCACATTTTAGTATTGAAAGAGAAGCTTTCCTTCAAAAATATGTGTATTAGAAACTTCAGCACTTTTGCGTACGTGGAGAGTGTTGAAAGTACTCATCGGACTCACTCCTCAGTCAAAAACATTTCTGGTGAACTTTCTGGGGAAAAAGATTTTTTTTCTGGCTCTAATTAACTTTCTGTCAACTACTAGCAAGGCAAAAGGATAAGAGCATTTTTTTTTCACCAGAGATAAGACTGAGAAACTGAGAATACAGTTTATGCTGACAAGCATTAGGCACTATTAGACTAATCTATCAGCCTGAGTGATGATGGCCCCGTGGAAGCAGTGAACTCATCACCACTTAGAGCATTTAACTGTCCTGGACCCAGCACCAGGGAATATTCTGGCAGAAACAATCCCGGACTCGACTGAGGAATAAAGTAGGTGGTCTAATGATGTTGATATGGGGGTGTTTTGCTTTGGGGTGGTTTTTGTTTCGTTTTTAGGGGTGTTATTTTGTGTGTTTCTAAGTGCCAGGAGCCACACCAGGTGAAGTACTGAGCTTCTGCACCTTTCACAGAAAGAGAGTGAGCACTATGATTTTATAACAGGTCCATGAGCTAAGGAAACTCTCCAACAAGGGGTTAACTTCAAGCATGTCAGACATCCCAGTGGAGGTTATTTTATTACCAGATTTAATTGAGGGTATCACAGAGCATTTACTAAAGAAACTGAGAAGAACAGACAGATTAATCACATCGATGATATTTGGGGTCAGTTTTCAAAACATACTTTAACACATAAAAGCTCTGCATGCACACTGTCTGAGCATTAACACCTTCACACCATGTCATTCCCAGGCTCAAAAACCATCAGCTGCAATGCAACTGGGATGCAAATTTTGGATTTAGTCTAGCTAAAAAAGATATAGATACACAGGAACAATTGACACTGGTGCTTGAAAACACTATAGGCCAGAGCAGTTACGAGCAGCACTGTATTTCTCAAGTATATTAAAGTTATTTTAAAGGGAGTCCTAGAAAAAGAAATTGCCCCAAATTTAGCTGTAACAGGATCAACTTCCCAATCTCATTTTGTTGAGCTTTATACTATTGCCTGAAAGAAAGGGAAAACGAAGCAGCCAGAAGGGTTTATCTGGTGAGGAGTTTTGCTTATGAAGGCACCTCCATATAACCCCGTGTAACATGATAGATGCTATTAAGGCAAGAAGATTTTTCCCTCTAATATTCACAGGTTTCTTTGCTCATCAGGGCAGTAATGATGGATAAATAGTTCATGCATTTTATATCCTCTGACTTTATGGTGGTAGTGTTGGAGGAGGCCTCCTAAACAGAGGACAACAATCCCTTTATCAAAACCTTGGCTGCCTTTCAGTCAGGTGAGAAATAAAATCAAGTCATATACTGATGTTTAATTCATGTGCTCTCCAGGTCTGGACAAGATACAACCTCTCTTTGTATTATTTATATAAAAATACCTGATGGACCTAAGGGGAGTATGTATCTTCCACTATCAGGGAATGAACACTCTGAAAAAAGTGACATTGCTCTGCTGGGAGACATGACAAAGTTTAAGTACACCTCTCAATCAGGAAAAGAATCTGACCAATCTGCTGTCTGCAGGAGAAAACCAAGTCAAATAAAGCTTCTGACAGTAGAGAAGAAAGTTCACATAACCATTTGATACTGGCCATGTTTTTCCAGTTTTTAGATTAATTTAATAGATCCTAATTCAGATCTTCCTTCAGTAACTGCACACTTTTAGGCATTTTGGCATGGCTGTTGTCACATAAGTATATAAATGCTTTCCTAAATCAGGATTATAATTTAATGTAGAATTGATATATTGTACTCCTGTGCTTTTTTTGCTTTTTCTTTTTTTAAAGCCTGTGGTCGCTGCTAGTCAGAATATTTTCAATGCCAGCCAGGTAAAGTCTAAAACCTGAGTTGGGTTTCTGCTGTTGTAAATGAAGAGGGAACCATGAATCATAACCACAACCTTAGATACTTCCTCTACGTAGGGCTATAGGGTTGAACAAGATCATTTCATCATTCCTAAGGCTGCAAACTTTTATGCGATTTCCAGTAAAGGCAGTACTTTGGGTCCAACAGCCACATGATGATACTAGGTTCTGGATGCCAATAGCAAGTTCCAGGTCAAGTGCACAAGACCTTTTAGTTATTTTAAAGAAGCTGATGGAAAGAATAAGCTTCTAGTACCCTCATTTTTAAATGAATCCCACCATAGGTGTAGAACATTGCACAAAATTACTTTCATGCTGATTTTAGTCCCTTCTGGGTATGATTCATATATCTAGACACAGCTCTGGAGCCATTGGAAGTGCTCAAGGTTGTCTTTCTTGACTCTCTTCCCACTGGTGCTCCAGAAAGATTTTTCTCCTGTACATCCGCTGTGCTACCTGCCAGCCCTGCAGAGATGTCTTAAACACGTTAAAGTGATTCAAACTAAATGCTGATTTTCAGACAGATGATTAAAGCTCCCCAAGGAAGGGTGGGGGACCCTGACCTTGTGAGGGTCTTGTGAGTAGGAGGTGCTGAGATTCCAACAATGGAGAATCATAAAAACATCTATCACAGCCAAATTCCCACCTTCTCAGGGTTGTGTGCCAATAGCAACACTTGGAAGGATCACAACTCAGATGCTATGTACAGTGGCACAGGTGAATGCATGCCTACATCTATTACCCAGCTCATAAAGAGACATTGTGTTTTTTCCATGTTCAGCAATCAAGGAAAATCAATCTTTCCACTTCCTCCATTAACAGTGATATATTAAACGCAAAGGAAAAACTCCTCTTACATGACACAGGGAGCAACTCCATTCACTTCAGCAATGCTTCTGGCAGTGGTTCCTGAGGTTGATCTGTCTGTCAGAGAGGGGAGGCATTAAATTCACAGCTTCCATTTATCACTTTCTGCCCATGTTTTTGGCATCACTAAAGCAATGAAGAATTATTAAGCATGGTGTTAGCAAAAAGCAGATTTGTGGCAAAAAGGAGACACTTTTGGAACTGCCACAGACAAAAATAAAACCAACCCTCCCTCCAAAAAAAACCCCAAACAACCAACCAACAAACAAACAAACAAACAAACAAAACCCCAAAGTTAGAACTTCTTGAAGTATTTGGAGGATGTAGAGCACAATTACACGGTAATGTAACCCTGTAATGGCAATGATCTCTCCTCCAAACTGGAAGGCAGCAGCTTTCTTCTAAGCCTTTTCACAGCGGTGCTGCCTAGGAGGTGATCTTTGCCAATATCCTCTTTTGCTTGTGCTCCTCCATATACTGACCTGAAAGCATAGATAGTGTTAACAAGTAGAATACCCATAGCTACTCACAAGGTCCTTACTCACAAGGTACCTGCATGACTCCTTTTTACAAAAATGGCTTAGGTTTTTCCATGTCCTCAAGGGGGTCTAAATTTTTGTCCTGTCCTTTGCCATCTCCTGAGACCAACGAATCATATCAGCTTGAAGGAAATTAAGGGGTGGTGGAAAGAAACATCTGAAATACTCTTTCCTTTCACTTGCTTTGATGTTGTGAGAGAGTGACTGGTTCTGCTCAGTTAGCATATAATTTACCTTTATCACTGAAAGAAGCTGTGAGTGTAGATCCACACCTGACTAACTCTCATATTAAAAGACTTGTGTTAGCTCTGGTCAAAGTCATACAGCATCTGTAGTTAAAGACAGATAATAACAAGATTATAAATCTATGGAAAGGAAATACCATCAATTTAATGTGAGTTTATAATGCGAGAAAAATAATAGAGCTTAATCTGCAATACTTGTTTAAATAGCATTTGACACTGCCTCTGTTAAAGACAGAATCCTGGGCTAAATGGATCACTGGTATCACCCCATAGGATTTTTTTGACATCTCATACCTGACTCCTATACCACATTTCATTATAACATTTGAATAAGAACGTGGAAAATTCAGAAAGCAACAATGCACAGATCAGATGGAGCAATGGGTCACTAGGTAGTTGGTATATTACAATTATAGTGCAAAACTATTTTTAGCACGGTATGCTTCTAGTGGAGTCTTAAAGACTGTCTTTCATGCTCATTGTGCAGTGACCTGGAAGAAATCCTTACTGATAAGGCTGTCAGAGGACCCATCAAGAGGAAAGGATGAATAATGTGAACTCCTCCCAGGGAAGATGTGACTGTAAAAAGATTTGTCCCTACCTCAGCCAGGCTGAGGAAATAGTAAAGGGGCCTAACCCTTGCCTGGCTTTTCCTTCAAAGAGGGATATTTCAAACCACAGTTTATTCCACCAAACAGCTAGGACATGTTCAGAGTTTCTACACCCTCTCCTAACACAAGTATGATGGTTAAAAGGGCAAAGGGTTCCCTGAATGCTCAAAGGGTTTTTTTAGGGTTAGAAAAGATTTATAACCTATGAATTTTTACCTGGCTGCAACTGGAAAATCTTTTCCATTTACTAATATTTGTACTTCAAGGATGTCACCCAGTTGGAGTAACCTAAAAACATTCTATGATTCTGCATTTGAAACAAAAAAGATTTCAATGAGGAGTTTGATCTCTTTCGTTTGTCAAGACAAGGTCAAGGAATGTCATAACAGGGCCATGCAAAAATTCAAATGGAGACAGAAGTTGTAATAGTAATACTGTAATAATAACACAACAGAATCTAGTGCCTGAAAATATAGACAAGGCCAATATGACCTTAAAATAATTGGCCACTGAAGCAATGTATCAAATGCTCTCATTGTTAGATATTTTCATCTCTAAATCTGTTTATTAGTGTGTTGTGTGGGGTTTTTGTTTCTTTTTTTCCACTAAAGAATGTATCCTGCTACAGGCAAAATTAATGTACTTGAATCAGCATTAAGTCCAGGGAAGTCAAGTGTTATAAAGGTGGTCAGAAAAGGTATTCATGGGAATTCCTCTTGGCTTCTAAAGTTTTTTTCTAATTCTCTTAGCAGCTGCAGCTCAAAGCACTCTGTGAAGGAGGCTGGTTGCATTAGAAATGAGGACACACAAAAGGAAGGAGTTTGTTCCACATCACTGAATAGTCCACCAGCCAAACTGGGCACGTGCCCTCGTCGTGTGCATCCTCTATGGAGTCTTACTCCATCCTGTCTCCAGACTCCAGGCGGCTCATAGGAAGCCCTAGTTATGATAACTCATGTATGCCCTAGTCTTGTACATCATTAACAAAGGAAAAAGTCTCTGCTCCAGATGCTGACAGCTGAA
>NW_009631499.1:0-9790 GCF_000690535.1 Cariama cristata | reverse complement strand
GGGGGGCACGCTGGGCAGGGGAATTACAGCAGAAATATCAGCACTGCTTTGATAGATCTTTGTACCCCTAAGTAAAGCACATCTTCATATGCGTTTCTGGCAACAGCTTTGTGTTTATTTTCTTTAAAGCCAAAATTACCATCAAACAGGTTCAGGAGTTCAGTTTGGATGCTTTGAAAGCTGAATCACATTCGAGAGGAAAAATGAGAGGCTGGTCGTGTAGCCACACAGGAGATTCATTTTCACAGGACTAGCACAACTTCATAACACTAAAAACTAAAATTTTGCAGGCAAGAGTAAAACATAGAGATAAAAACTTCAAATTCTTAAGAAGTGGTCAAATGAGGAGATGCAGATTTTTTTTTTTTTCTCCTGGAACTGGAAATAGCCATTACTGTTATGCAGTGTTCAGACCAAAAATAAGATGTGACATTTTGAAGTGCGTACAATCTTGCAAAATATAAAATATTTAATAAATATGTAAATTGGTCAAGCTGCTTCCCCAAGGAGCAAAGCTTCAGTCGTGTTTTACAGCCCTCATTCACTTACGCAAATACTTTAAGAGGATCAAGGATGGATTTTAAATGAAGTTAAAGTTTAACGAGAAATATATAATCCTTCAAGGAACAGATTTCGTCATCCTCATTTATAACTTCTTGCAAGTTTCAGGAGTAAGAAGATGAGGGAGTAGCTTTCTGAAGCTTTGTGTGTGCAAGCTAAGGGAACTGAAGCAGCCCACCTGAATCCTGCAGCCAGGGTTGTAACAAAATGTAGAAATTGATGATCTTTTCTATTGCTTAGGGAGTTCTGGATTTTCCCAAGGATATGTGTAAGTTCACTGTTCAACTCATTCCTGTAGGATCCAGACACAGTCTTCTGACATTTCCTCTCTGCATATTCTGGCAACTTGAAGGCACATCCTAAGTCACTAGGACGTAAGTCATATGTCATATATCCCCTTCCACTTCAATTTCCATCTTAGAGTATTTAAGTGTTCTGTTTTGCAAAGAAGCTGAATCCTGTTCCTCTAAAACCTCATTTCTTTAGCAGCTAGGAACTGTATTTAAATTTTCAGATCAAATTGATTCATCTCTAAAATACACCCACACGTACATACATCCTCTTTAAAAATAAAAAGTTCTATGACAGATAGAACATAGGGGAGTTTAGAGAAAGTTTTCCACACTTTTAAACCAGCCCTGACATCAGCCCTGCTTTTGTGATACGTTCAGTTTCTGGAAACTGCTTGTGAGTTAAAGAGAGTTTCGTATGACATGTACAGGGGCATGTTCTAATGATTCAAGTTTATTAAAACCCAATAATAGTCCTGAAAAAGCAGTAAATACTAAGGAAGCTATTGAAGGAAGAAGAAATGGCTAGGTAAAGAAAATAAGAAAAGAAATAATCCAGAAAGTGCCTTTGCACTGGGGAACACCCCAGCAATGGGACATGCTACATTTATATTTTGTAACCTAGTTCTGGATTACAAGGCAGGATGAAAAAATAAATAGAGATTGAGAATTGTTGAAGCTGCAGAGGGTTTACACCTAATGAAAGGGTTGTTTGGGGGCTGGTATCAGAAGGCAGAAATTTCTCTTGACACATTTTACTCTGCACACTTGTGAATTGCTCTGTTAATTTTCACCCTGTTTCTCTCAGTAATGTCACACTAGAAATCATTGTTCTTCCTGTTTCATGTGCTCACACTTTTCATGCTGGAAAGTTTGAAGTAAATTGATAAAGCACTCAAGAGCCTGTGGGGTTCAAAATTTCCTTCTATCCCTACCAGAAAAACCATTATCTTGTGCTTCAGTGATGTCTGCTCAGAGACCAGCATTCTGCTACAGGTGCCCATCAACTTGATAAAGGTCCAAAGAGGTGTTGTGATGATGAGGAAAGTGGAATGGACTCAGAATAGTTTCTTTTATTCAAAAACCAAACTAAATCTACATTAACATCACATCACTCTCACAGCACAGTAGTCAAATTTTCTTATCTTCCCTGACTTCACCTTTGCTGCCCATGTGGGGAGAAGAGAAGGGCGAAAAGAAGGACTATGAGGGGAAGGTCTGAGAGATCATAAGCCCATAAGGATCTTTATTTTCCTCCTCAAAAGTAATAGTTTCATAGAATCGATTTCATTGTTGTCTTGATGAGGTTACTGTAATATTGTGGAAGGTTTTCTGGAGTGTGGCATATGTCCCATGGCAATACACTGAATATCAGTTTCTTGACATATTCACCACAGCCAGAATCACTACTTCACCATCATGTAGGCATATTTCTCATCTCTCACTCTGAACTCAGTGGGTAGACACGACTTCTACAACTCAACGGTGAAGATGAAGCTTGGCATTCCTCCAGATGCGGACTAGGCTATTACTGCTAAATTCACTCTCCCTACACAGATGCATAAGATTGCCATAGATACTCATGGAAATTTCCATCTCCCTTCACTTTAGCAGTTCAAGAATAATTTATACAATGTGTTTGGGTAACTAAACCCCCCATAAGTGTCAGTGGAGAGAGAGAGTCACTTCTGGAGAGGAGTGTCAGCAGTAGGAAAATTATTTGCCTTGTGGGCAACCTTCTCTACCTTCCGTGAGCTGCTGCTGAGGACTAAATTAACGTCTAGGTTACACCAGCTGCCTATCTTCTACCTGGCCAATGTTCAGCGCAATGAACTTAAATTCAAGAGATTTGCATGAAATTCAAAACACTTGCTGTTTAGAACTGACATCCCCTTCCCCCAGCTCCCTCAGTCAATGGGGATGTGTGAGCAATTATCAGGACGACATACTTTATAATTTGTTTTGGGTTTTTTTATTATTATTTCATTCAAATTCCTATCTTTTCATACTTTTTTTTTTCTCATGGGAAGTGCAGGAACCTTCTCATCTTTGGAGTCACTTACCATGTCCCTGCATCTCATCTGTGTCTACGCAAAGCAGTAGGCAAGACTTTTTCTTTGATATAGTTGTAGCCTGATAGTAAGGTGAAACTAGACAGAGCTGAATATGTAAGCAAATGCCCACTGAAAATTAGTTACACAGGCTGGCAGTCAAGCAGTTAAACCAGACACGGAAATAGTTTGCAATCTGTTCCACCAATCTCTCAAGTTTCCATTGTCAAAATGGGATTATTTTTCAGCAAAACGACCGCCCTCCAGTACCAGCCTTGGGTATTAGTGTAATTAAAAACAACAAAAAAAAAGTGTTATTGTTTTTAAATATATCTTTACGCTACGGGGGAAAGGGAAGGAGAAATCTATTGCAAATTAGAATATTTCTCCTTACTGTTCACGCTTATCAGTCTGTATCCAGTCATGAGCCGAAGAAGCTGAGTTTAATCTCTTGTGCTTGAGACAGTCTCTGCTCTTTAAAAAGGAATACATCCTTCGTGTTTATTCATGGCGACAACAAAATGTTCCTCACTCTTACAAACTGCTGGGCTGCTGGGAAGTAAAGGTGCAGAAGAGGTGTAGTCTTCCCCGGTTGCAGGAGCAGCCTGCGCTTGGTGCTGCTTGAGCACAAATGTCACAGCTTTTAACGAACGTCTCCTGTGACCTTCCTCAAGGACACCTCCTTGCAGAAGGGAGCAGGGATGCTGTTTTCCCAGTTTGCTGTGTGTAGAGTGCCTCTTAATGGGAGGCATTTAAACATATATTAATAAGCACAAAAGACTAACTTTCCCTCCCACTTTACCTTGAAATCCACTGTGCCTCTGCTCTAGGTTAGCCTGAACACTAAGAACAATCAGGATGATGCCTTCGTGACAGTTAAACTCTGTCTTTGAAAGGGGATTGGCTGTTCCCTAAGCAAGCAAATGACATGTAGTGAAGATAGAGAAAAACTCAGGAAAAAAATTTCAAACTTCAATTTTTCACATTCCATCAGATGAAAGCTTCTACTGTGTACACAGTTGAATGTCCTTTTTACCATCTTTAATGTCCAGCCTCAGAAAACAGGACAAATTAAGGAAAAGAAAAAGTCCACCAAGATCCACAGCAGGCCTCTGCTCAGACAGTCTAAGACCCACAGGTCACTAAAGACTGGGAGGCTGTTATGGGGAAATAGAACTTGACTGACGTCTCCTTATATTCTTGCCTAACCATCTACAAGTGATCAACATCAGGGACAGGATGCTGAAGGACAAGATCCAATCATCTCACTCAGTCTTTCTTATGTTATTTTTCGACACCAACAGCTTCAGCGTGATGTCGATTTTTCTGTTAGTTATGCAGAAATGCAGCTACTTCCAGAAGGATGTTTTAGGGCAGTCAGTAATACCACAGCACACCTTGAATAGGAACTGAGGAATTTTTGTGCTGTTGCACCAAGAGACGGGAAATCAGATAGAGATAATCAAATCAAGCAAAGTGGATTTAGTGAGGATATGAAGGCTGCAGCTTCTGATTCCAACAAGAACAGACCATCACTGCTGACTTTGAATGGCCAAGGTCATTGGGGTAGGTTTTCCTGCTGCTGGGACTAAATTATGACTTTGGTCCAAAAGCAAAAGCAAAGAGCAGAAAGGAGACATAAACAATGTCTGAAAAAAACCCACCCGTGTTTCTACACAAGGCAGCAGGGCAAGATAATTCAACTGGGGGCCAGAAAAATCCCGGAACAGGAGCTGACAGGTACTAGGCATGCCTTAAATGTTATTGCCATCAGTCCATACCCAGTTAGCCATCCTTCCCTGACTGCCAACCAACGTCTGCATGGCAAAGTAAGTCTCCCGACCGTTGAATCATGGGCAAGCAGATGTTTCCAGTACCCCATCTCTGCAGGGCTGAAAGCACTGTCCACACTAGTGTGTTTGGCAGCACAATCCATGTCAAAAGCTCCCATTTCCCTTCAGATAGCAGGCAGCAGTTTAATTCCCATCTCTTCATGGAGCCATGTTGCAAACTGAATTAACTAAACATCTGCAAGTGAGGAAAAACAAACAAAAAGACACTCAGAAGTATCTTGAAATGCACCAAGCTCTGATTTCTAGAGACAGCTTATTTCATTGACGTGTTTTATAGCTGCACAGGCATAGATAAGGAGTTAGTAAAATATAGTCCTGGATAGGAGCAAATGATTGGGAGCAGGGAAAGATGGAAACCACTTAAATCCATTTTGCCATGGAGAACTTGCAGGCGTGGAAGAAAACCTAATGAAACATGCAGGCCTTGAGAATTAAGTCCTTACATTTATATGATATTCCCTATAGCAAAGTGCTATTCTAGCTTTACTCAGGACAAAATAAACTTTCGAGACAAGTATTTTCAAAGAAACTGAGGGGACAATAGCTACCATTCCCTGCCAACTTCTTCATATAGGCATGTTTTGGTTATGTGGGTACAACACTGCTCCCATGTAATTTAAAGATTAATGAATTACAACACTCTCTCCCAACCTCCTAGCCTGCTTACCAAAGGAAAATAATGGTGTGCAAATCCTTCTGGATAAGGAGCCCCCAGATTCTAGTCTGCATTTGGATACTGGCCCCAGTTTCACCAACAGCTGTGGATGGGTTGGGAAATGGTTGGGAAACAGATGCTCCTGTTCTTAAGGTTTGAGCAGCCCAGGTAATAAGTATTGAGATATATATACACACACCCTGCAATATAATATACATATTACATACATAATTATATATCATATTACATTATATATAGCATATATTTATATAATGTCACTGTGTATGTGTGTACATTTATGTATTATAGATCAATAAATAAAACTTCAAGAAAATAGGGAATTCTCTGGGAGGATCACCAGCATTTTCTCATCATAGAGGCTTTTGATAACAGCATTTTATGATCCCTTCTTTTGACCTGTTTTAATGTTTCTTTCTTGGAGAAACTGAAGAACATTCCCAGTCTGAAAGCTGTGTAGTATGTTAGTGACAACCTATGTGTCAGGAATTTACGTATGGTTGCCCTAAGTTTTAATTCTGAAAAACTGGGAATCCACAAATATAACTTAAAATTCTTACAGTATGTCTTAACATTTCTGGTTTCTGCTAACTGACCTAGGTCTTTGGTTCAACACAAAGGTAGAAGGAGGCATGCTGCCAGTCTGGCTTATGTCAAAGGATCACAGCCCAAGTCCCATGTTCTGAAAAGAGGTGACATGGCTGTAAGAGTTTATTAGCAAGGCAATGCCCAAGGCCAGACATCCACCAGGTGTAAACCACCAGCTGAGAATTTGGCCGTCAATGTGTAATGTAATATGTAATGCCAATATACAAAAGTATTTCACAGCAGCCTCAACTAATTGCTAAATGAAATTCAGGTGAAAAATCAAAAGCAAAAGGAAACACCACTATGAAGATTTTTTTTTCTTCTTCTTTTTCTTTTTTTTTTTTTTTCTGAGCTGCTGTGCAACTGTTCCACTCTCCAGAGGAGAAATATGTTTGACAGTAAAGGATATTTGTGTCGGCAGTATCACTTGATCCAGGTTTCAGGAGCCAAACTGAAAACGTATGTTCACAAGGTACAGCTATAGATCATTAGAAGGAGCCAGCCTCTGTGGGTTGCACAAGTACATCTGAGAAAAAGCAGATGTGTAAATTAAAATATACCCCAAAATCTGACAAAAATGTATTTGGGAATGAGAAAATTCAGTAAGGGCAGCAGATTTTTGTGTTACTATCTCCTCTAATGGCCCAGGATCGGTTCTGTCTGCTGCAGTACATTATTAAGTGATTGGGCTTTGCTGTTCCTTCTGCAATGAAAGCTTTACCCCACTTTTCTTCCCACTGCTTGGTTTCCTACTGTTGGTAAAGGATAATCTCATCTCTCAGTGGCTGGTCTTGAGAGTACATCGCATGGTCCTCCCTGGGAATCCACATCAGCATAGACTCAAAATGACACAACTCTCAGAGAAAATGCAGACATTTGAGTCACCCATGAGTTTCCCCAGGGAATCCACAAAATAGGACTAGAAATTTCTGTTTGTTGTGAGTAAACCCAGCATGCTATGGCATTGGAAACACTAAGGTGAATGGTGCAGTTGATTGGCTTGAGGGAAGGGATATCATCCAGAGGGACCTTGACAGGCTTGAGGAGTGGGCCAATGTGAACAATATGAAGTTCAACAAGGCCAAGTGCAAGGTCCCACACCTGGGTTGAGGCAACCCCCAGTGTCAATACAGACAGGGGAATGAATGGATTGAGAGCAGACCTGAGGAGAAGGACCTCGGGGTACAGTTGGATGGAAAATTGGACATGAGCTGGCAATGTGTGCTTGCAGCCCAGAAAGCCAGTTGTATCTTGGGCTGCATCAAAAGAAGTGTGGCCATCAGGTCGAGGGAGGGGATTCTCCCCTCTACTCCACTCTCATGAGACTGCAACGGGAGTACTGCATCAGCTCTGGGGCCCCCAAAACAAGAAAGACCGGCACTTGTTAGAGGTCCTCCCAGACGAGGGTCACAAGAGTTATCAGAGGGCTGAAACACCTCTCCTATGAACAAAGGCTGAGAGGGTTGGCGTTGTTCACTTTGGAGAGGAGAAGGCTCCAGGGAAATGTTATTGTTACTGTTCTACTGTTCAATATCTAAGAAAGATGGAAAGAGACTTTTTACCAGGGCTTGCAGTGACAGGATAAGGGTCAATGTGTTTACACTGAAAGAAGGTAGGTTTAGTTTGGGCATAGGAAGAAATTGTTTACGATCAGGGTGGTGAGACACTGGAACAGGTTGCCCAGAGAACTTGTGGATGTCCCATCCCTGGAAGTTTTCAAGGCCAAGTTGGATGGGGCTTTGAGCAACCCAGTCTACCAAAAGATGTACCTGCCCATTTCAGGGCGTTTGGAATAGGTGATCTTTAAACATCCCTTCTAACCCAAACTGTTCTATGATTCTGTGATTGCCAGGTGCCTGGAGAATTGAACAGGCTTCTAGCCTTGTCCTGTGGGACTCAACCAGTATTTCCTGGGCAGTGAAGAAAAGAGTTTTCATTGTTTCCTCCACATGGATGTGACAAGTAGTTTCTCGTCTCCGGGTCTTCCTCCTTGCAATAAGATCAGTCAAGCAAGATGTTAATCAGTGACTGTTGAGGAGTTTGCCAAAACAGGTCACACTTCCTTAAAAACTTGATTCACTCTCATTCTGAGATGGGAAAGGCACAACATCACACGGCTATAGATGTGAGAAATCATTAGGGGTCACTATTGGATGCTGTCCCCCTTACAGAGAGACCTCCATTTTCTTCTTTCTCCAGAGAGGTGACATGAGTTACCACTACCAGTGTTGTCTATGGGCAGAGGAAACACACCTTATATATAAAGCCAAGAATTTATTGTTAATATAATTGAAATCATAACATTCTAATTCAAGAATCATTAGTTGTCTAGATCTAATAATTGCAGAAAAAAAAAAAAGAAGAAAGAATACTTCAGAAAAAGTCTCAATAATAGTAATAACGTAATTAAATATTCAATACTATAAAGCCAAGAGTTTATTGTTAATATAATTGAAATCATAACAGTCTAATTCAAGAATCATTACTTGTCTAGATCTAATGATTACAGAAAAAAAAAAAAAAGAAAGAATACTTCAGAAAAAGTCTCAATAATAGTAATAACGTAATTAAATATTCAATACATCCAGTTCTTAATTTCTATAGCTTTTTCCTGGTGTTATGCTCATCCTTCCACTGCTCCTCTGGGTATTAAAATTGTTAGCTTCAGACTGCTGAGGGGAATTGTTATGTTAGGTCTGGAGGGCTTCTGTGGTCTTTCACTGGGAAGAGTAGGGTATTGATGGTTTTTTCTTCCTCGCTCTAGGATTCACCAGGGATCTTTTTTACCCATTTGCTCTTCTCTTTCTTCATTAGTCTATAACTCCATGTTACAGCCAAATTTGCTATATATGGTGCTTCTGACATAGGTTTGATACTACTCTCTGTACTCTTTGTTACCCCTAAATACAGTTTCATATCACTCCAGGTCTCTATTTCTTTAAGGTCTTCAGTGCCAAGCCCATGTTCCACCGTTTATCATCCCATACTCCCTCTATAACTCCATGTTACAGCCAAATTTGCTATATATGGTGCTTCTGACATAGGTTTGATACTACTCTCTGTACTCTTTGTTACCCCTAAATACAGTTTCATATCACTCCAGGTCTCTATTTCTTTAAGTGATCATTTAGGTCTTCAGTGCCAAGCCCATGTTCCATCATTTACATCCCATACTCCTACTTCTCTGTGTCACATCCTGTGCATTCTTCTCAAGGCCTCTGCTGCCATGGTAAGCCTGTGTTTCTCTATACTACATCACTATGTTAGAGTCATAGATATCTCATTCTACATGGAATAATTCCTTGTTATTGCTGTCTATGCAAAACTGTGGTTACACCATACAAAGACAAACACAAGCAGAACACATTAGCCATAGACACCTGGTCAGTTAGAAAAATTACTGTTCTAGTTAAACCATGTAAAACAAAACTGCAAGCAGGTCAAGAAAATTTCAGACAGAGCAAACCTGGCAAGGCCTTGAAATCTCAGTACAAATCTTATGGCCAATGGCTACCACTGGCAATACCTTATTGCAGGGCTACATACTCACACATATGCTTTCTTCTGTCCCATGTGAACTACAGTAGCCCAGAAGGTGCTTCAGGTGCCTTCGATTTTTCTCCCATGACACGTTGATGACATCAGAACCACATCTGGCAGCAGGCATCAATTTTGTTGCACAAAATGAGCATTCTCCTTAAGGGAAATCAGGCTTACTCATTTTTTAGCACTGTGTAGAGAGACGCCTTCAGTTTGTAACCCTATTATCCATTA
>NW_009631498.1:0-2807 GCF_000690535.1 Cariama cristata | reverse complement strand
AACAGCTCAGCAAATGCAAAGCAACATCATAGCAGAAAACAAAGGACTCCAATTTTGCTGCAAGGTAAGTTTTATTAAGTAGAGCCCTATTCTGATAGGAGGAAGGCAACAAAGCCTAGCCTAAAACGATTAAGAAAATAAAAAAGCTTTATACCTATATCTATACACACGCACACACTCCAACCCTTGCGATGCTCGCTTGACACCATCAAGCATGGTTGTCCTCCCTGCAGCTGCCTGACACGAGGAACACAACACACACTGGTACAATGACACCAGATGCGATGCACACACTTAGACGTTTTGAATGTCAACTGCTCCTACTTTTCAGCTTCTGTTTCCACAGTCAAGAACAACAATTCCTGGGCTCCTACGTGCCCCTCTCCCACCCACTAAGGCCAGAGGATCTGAGTGTTAATCACACTGCACATCTTTAAAAATTGTTTGGTTCAGCTTCTATCTCATCACTGGAAACTGGTCATGTACTAGGAAAAAAGTTTTCTCATTGGGTATATTCCAACTGGAACAAGAGCCCAGTAGGGCTGTGGACTCTCCATCCTTGGAAACAGGCAAAACTTGACCAAACGAGGCCCTGAGCAACCCTGATCTAAGTTAGTCCTGCTCCGAGCAAGCAGCTGGACCAAATGACCTCCAGAGTCCTTTCCAGCCTAAAGTCATCTGGGAGCCCATCATTGGCGGCTGACACAAGCTGGAGGGGAGCAAAGGGACAAGTGATTTCTCTTCTTCCCTTGCCCTTCTCAGACATGATGCTAGGGCTGCCTTTTAATGCCTTAACTCTGAGCTAGGAACTCCTCTAACACCAGATTCAGGCTGCATCAGCCCATGCATATGTGGATTACTTTCTGATGTAACAGACAGGTTGGTGGCAGTATAACAGTACACCATAAGAATGGGACCATTTTCAAAATTCATCAAAAGAGTAAACCAAACTTTTTTAGCTACGCACACTGTATGTATATACTCACATACATAAGTGACCGAATCGTCCCTCTGAAGCTATTAGCAAGGCCAGGTGCTTAGCAGGATTCCAAAGGGGACATTTCCTAGGTTAGACGGATTATCCATCCTTGAGACAGTAACCCAACTTCCTCAATTCAGACGCAAGCCAACAACTACCAATGCAAAACCTTCCCAGTCTCCTTACCAATGCTGTAATTCTTTCTCCCAGTGACTCTTCTCACAGCCCATGTCTCTGCCATGGTGCACAGCCGGCAGCTACACAGGCACATTCAGTATCCCACATACGCAGTGGCTGGTTCATTAGAGATGCTTCTCCTGGCAGCATACCCAGAGTTAAAAGCTGCTTACTAAAACAGAGAGGACGGCGATGCAGAACAAGCACCTTGAAGCTCTCTGGATGCATTACAGAACCTTGCATGGGTGAATATTAACTTTTCTGTTTGGAGATTCAAATGAGTACTATCTCCATTTTGTTTTGGCTTATCTGACCTGTTAACACCAGGCCAGCACAGGATATTAATCCCTTGCTCTCCCTGTTGTCTCTTTTCCATGCTAATTTTACATTTCTGAAGGTGGTCAGATAGCAGATAGATGTACAGGAAGAGGAAAGAACAGTCTTAATTATCGCTTAATTTGGGCAGGATCAAAAGGATGCTCATTCAGAAACCTGTTAGCCAGTGAGTGGGCTGAAAGTATTTAAATAAAAAATCCAACAAAGGATAGTTCTGCAGAAACTTAAATTCATAGTTGCAGCATAGCCTAGATCAGTGAGGTCTGAGTCGTGACAAGAACAACTTTTATGAACTGTCATTTTGCAGCTATTTCTGTCAGTTACTATGTTCCTTACTGCCCACAATTCACTAGATCCAACTGATCTTGGTAAGGAAACTTGGGAATACAGAGGCACAAAGCATATTTTCCTGTTACTGACTCATGGGTAAATACCCAGCACAGCCTTCATTAAGAAAATCTTCATTAAGGTTAATGAAAACCTTCATTAAGATTTTCTAATTGTACCAGGCGAAACAAAATTCATGCAAGGCAGAGGACGACAACTTTCTTAGAGACAGAAAACCCCCTGGTTTGTATCCTGTAAGTACAGAGAAGTGCCGTCACTCAGCTTTTTTAAGAAGTAGAAACAGCACATCAAAAGTCATGCTAGCAGCATATTCAGGAGCCAGGTAATGAGGAACCTGAGAGTCACACAGCTGTTGTCATCAGGAACATCTTACTGAAAGGGACAGGTTGAATGTTGGACATTTTTTGTTTTTGCCACAGCTCCCACTAATATAAACTCTGCTAGGGTTTAAACAGACTTGCATGACAATGATCAATCCTTACAACAGGTCCATCCTTCCCCAAGATGTTAAAATCTAAGTAAGAAAAAAAACACCTAACCTGTCTTCAATGTCGCAACACAAGCCTGATGCTTTATAAAGATCGCAAAGCATCAGGTATTTTATACAGATACTTTTAATGCCTTGGAAAGGGAGAAAAGCTCACTGGCTTAAAGTAGAACTATGTATGGGTATAACTATGCATGGAGATTTCCACAGTAGTTATGAAAGCCTCTTCTTTTAAAAGGGATGGATAACTGGTGTTAAAGAGGGATCAAGTTAAAAAAGCAAGAGCATTTAACAAAACATGGTATTTCTAGTCAGTTAATTTGGAAGAAGCTATTCTTTCCTTCCTTCTGCACTGTAAGCGAAGCTAATGATGTCTTGGAAGTGTTCTGAGAAAGGTAAGATTTTCATAATTCAGTTTAAGTTTAATGAAAACCTCCATGAAGTGTATATATATATAAAGGAGCAACATTTGTTAGATGA
>NW_009631497.1:0-8891 GCF_000690535.1 Cariama cristata | reverse complement strand
CTGCCCGCAGCAACTCGGAACTTGGGGCTATGTTGGGGATGCCCCCATGCACCTGACTCAGCAGCCAGGAAGCGATCAGGAGTTAAAATTCTCTGAGGGGATCCCCCACCAGCACCCCTTAATGACCAGGGGTCCTTAACTGCCTCCCGTCTTGCTCATTTGCAGGGTGCTTCCCCGCCAAAAAAAAAAAAAAAGCCTTGAAAAGCATGTAAAAGAGAGGAAAAAAAAATAAATCTGCAGCTTGATGTACTGGAGGAGGTGGTTATGACATGGCGCATTGTGTTTACGGCTTTGAATGCACTAAAACCAGCAGAGGAGGTGATACAGGCTTCTGCTGCTCCCTCTCCCAAGCCCACAGAACAGGAGGCTTTTGAAGTACTGAGTACCATCTGTGAGGGAGTGCCTGCTCCGACAGGAGATGCACAGGGTGTAAACCAGTTACCGAAAATCGTAACCAAGAAAACTCTCTAATCCAAATGATAGTTTAGAAAGCCCACATTGGTCTATTGCAGTGATGGGTGCATGGGGGATTACTCCTCCAAGCATGCACCCCTAGTAAAATGAAGATATATATTATATACCATGAGACATTTACATATTCATAGTTCACTATATATTCATTGTTATTCACACTTAAGATTGGTTATAAATTTCTCGCTTCTAATGTAAATTAGTACGCATCCTCAGTAAGCACTAATGAAGCCTCTATATTAACTACGCATGCTCGTCAAGCGGGGTTTTGCCCTCTTTTGGGGGGGCCATTTGAGTTGGAGGTCTCGATCTCCCACTACCACAATTACCTCTGTTCTGCTCTCAGCCAATTTATTGTTGATGTCTGTGGGTTGTAACGTTTTATCAGCTTGGCTCCCTTCATGTCTAGAACTCTCTCTCTTGGAGGCCTCTCTCCACATTCTTGCCTACTGACTTAGATAACAGTGTCCCTTCTTTCACCATTTGTTCTTTTTCTTGATGCTTTCAACCTTGAGATGCCAGGCTAAAGAATGTGCCTGCTTTTCTGTTAATTTAGCTGAATTATTTAACCCTTTGGTATCAAACCCACAGGGGCAGGAGCCGGATGATCTTTTTGATCCAGAGGTAACAGACCCTACAGCAGAGCCAGATTTATATCCTCCACTAACTCCTTTAAAGGCTATAGCAGCCACGGCCCCAACTGTAGAGGAAATCTTACAGACACAACAACAGAGACCTTTGACACGTTCTTCTATTACAAACCACCCCCATTGGCGCCAGCTCAACTCCCAGTGCAAGAACCGTTAGCTATGGCGAGTCAGTAGACGGGCTTGCTCGACAAGTGTAGAATAGAGGCGCTGTGTGAGGGAGATGTGTCTATGTTTAATGCATTGCTCGTAATTTAGAAGCCAAATCAAGCACCGGAGTTTGCCCATTTACCATATGAAGTGATTAAAGAGATTCAAAAATCAGTTTGAGAGTACGGCTTAAAAGCCTCATTTACTGTAAGGCTTATACCAGATATCGGAGAGTCTTATGTTATGACCCCTTCAGACTGACAGTAAGTGCTGAGAATGGTTTTATCTGCAGCACAGTACTCAGTGTGGTTGACAGAGTATGAGGAACTTGTGAATGTACAAGTTATGAATAATTTAAATAATGGAGGACCGATTGTAGGACAGGATCAGCTTATGGGGCAAGTTATTTACATGAGCGGGATGGCACGAGCTGCGCTACCGAGAGCAGTGTTTACACAAGTGGCTGATTTAACTATTAAGGCGCTGCGGAAAGTGCCAGACTCGGGCTGAAGAGAGGCATTCTTTGCATCAATGAGACAGGGATCCCAAGAGCCCTTTATGTTCAATTTTTAGACAAGAAGAAGCTGCTGAAATTTTGTTGCTTCAACTTGTGATTGAAAATGCTAATGCAGATTGTAAAAGGGCCATAGAGCCTATACGCAATTCTGCAAAAACAGTCATTGATCTTATTAAAGCTCGCCAGAATGCTGGGTCAGAACAATGTAAGGTAGAAACGCTGGCTGCTGCATTAGCTCAGCAGATTATTCTGACACGGGCTGCTCTAAAATGTTTTTAATTCGGTCAGGAAGGGCACATGAAACAAAATTGTCCATGAAATAAGGGACTGAGGCAGAATGCTCAGCGAACTCCCACCCAACTCTGTCTAAAAAGTGGGAAAGGATATCATTGGAGCAATCAATGTGGGTCAAAATTTGATAACCAAGGCAATCCGATGCAGGGAAATGGGAAGAGGGGCGCGAGACCTGGTGCCCCGAGAATGCACAACAGGGTGTCCTGTCCCTCCCCTCCTCCCCCCCCCAACAGTCAGCCTACCCAACTTGGGATCATGGAGCAGTGAATTCCAGCGTAACACCATTCAGTCCCTCAGACACAGCACAGTCTGTAGTGCCCAGCTGGATCTGGCCACAGCTGCAACAATCACAATATCAGACTGGTCAGGGAGTGTTATACCTACAGGAGTGCATGGCCCCCTATCTGACAATGTGTGTGGCCTTCTTATCGGAAGATCTTCAACAACGAGATCAGGACTTTTTGTGTTACTGGGAATTATAGACTCTGATTACGATGGAGAAATTAAAATAATGGCATGGACCCCACATCCTCCCTGCACCATTCCAAAAGGAGAATGTATAGCACAATTGATTTTATTACCATATAAAAGCAGTGAAGCTGAGAATAAACAAAGGAGAGAAGGAGCATTCAGTAGCGCTAGGACACCGAATATATATTGGACACAAAAGGTGCTGCCGGGACAACCTATGTTAACAGTTCCTCTAAACGGCAAGCCGTTCACAGGACTGGTGGACACTAGTGCTGATATTTCAGTTCTTAACCAGAGTGAATGGCCAACATCTTGGCCTTGACTGCAGCGGTTACTGGGGCTGGCAGGTTACAGATACCGCTACAGTGTACACAAACTTTATTAGTTCAAGGTCTGGATCAGAAACAAGCAATTCTGAAACCATCTGTTCTCGCAGTTCCCTGTAATCTTTGGGGACGAGACTTGTCACAATGGAATGTCACATTGACGACAAGTTTTCACGCAAGGTCACTGATATCCAGCCCTGACTCATACTTACATGGTTGACACAAACACCTGTTTGGGTCAATCGTGGCCTCTAAAAGGCAAGCGGCTGGAATAGGTGCAACGATTAGTACAGGAACAACTTGCATTGGGGCATATAGTCCCATCTACGAGCCCATGGAATACCCCCGTATTTGTTATCCCTAAAAAATCAGGCAAAGGGCGATTATTGCAGGATTAGAGAGCTATCAATGCAATGATGGGCCCAATGGGACCGTTATAGCCTGGTGTTCCAAACCCTACAATGATTCCAGTAGATTGGCCACTTTTTGTCATAGATTCAAAGGACTGCTTTTTCACTATATTTTTACACCAGGAAGATTGTGCTCATTTTGCATTTTCTGTGCCTACTATTAGTAACAATAGACCTATGCAAAGATATCATTGGGTAGTGTTACCACAGGGAATGATGAATAGTCCTATGATATGTCAAATAGTGGTGGATGCAGCTTTGAAGGAAGTAAGGGATTCTTTTAACCAGATCTGCCTTTACCATTATATGGATGATATCTTAATTGCTGCGGAGAGACAAGAGACATTGCTTACTGCATTTGATACACTGAAAAATTCATTGAAAACCTTTGGGTTACAAATAGCCCCTGAAAAGGTACAGATGGAGCAACCATGGAAATATCTTGGGTGGAAACTTTTCAATTCTCAGGTGTTTCCGCAATCTCTACGCATTGTTGATCAGATTACTACTCTTCATGACCTGCAGAAATTGCTGGGAACAATTAATTGGGTTCGTCCACTTTTAGGTATTACTACAGAAGAACTGTCTCCTCTACTTAATGTGCTAAAGGGGGATTCGGACTTGTTGTCCCCTCGTAGTTTGACACAAGAAGCAAATATTGCTTTACAAAAGGTTTCAACCAAAATTGCCACCACTTTTGCCTCCCGGGTTGATAACAGCTTACCAATAGAATTGTACATAGTTTATACTTCTTTTCAACCGTATGCACTTTTAGGGCAATGGTATGAAGAGAAGCAAGAATTAAAAACTCTTGAATGGATCTTTCTGTCTCATACATGCACAAAAACATTAACCACAAGGTTAGAAATGATAATATCTCTAGTGATTCAGGGTAGAAATCGATGCCAACAATTAACTGGACAAGATCCTGAAACAATCTATTTCCCGTTGTCCAAAGATGACTTTGTGACACTGCAGAGGGAATCTTTGTCAATGCAGACTGCTCTTGCAGATTACCTGAATAAGGTAAAATTTAATCTTCCTAGACATAAATTGTTACAGTCTTTTATGCATATTAATTTACAGTCACAAAGTAAATGTGCTCCAACACCCATAAAAGGTGCACGTACTGTATTTTTAGATGGTTCAGGCAAAACTCATAAAGCTGTGGTCACCTGGCAACAAGAGGACGTGAAAGATTGGTGTTCTTCTACCTTAACTATTGAAGGATCCACTCAAATTGTAGAACTCTCTGCTGCTCTACATGGGTTCCAATTATTTGCTACTGAGCCTATTAATATTGTAGCAGATTCTGCATATGTTGCAGGGATTGTTCAGCGCATTGAGGATGCTAGGATAAAGGAAGTTACTAACAAATGCCTTTTTTCATTACTTATGGAATTAGCTACATTGCTTAAAAATCGCACACAGTTATATTTCATTATGCATATTCAATCTCATACTCATTTACCAAGGCCAATTGCTGAAGGCAATACTATGGCAGATCAGTTAACCATGACGGCAATATTGCCACGTAGCTTCAAACAAGCCCAATGGTGTCATGACTTCTTTCATCAGAATGCTTCCTCATTGCGTAAGCAATTTTCTCTGTCAAGACAGCAAGCAAATGAAATTTGCCTGCCCAGATTGTCAATGTCTTACTCCTGGTACATCACGTTTCAGAGTAAACTCCCGTGGATTATGGGCCAAAGATCTTTGGCAAAGTGTTGTTACTGACGTGTCAACGTTTGGTCATCTCCAGTATGTATATGTTACTGTAGATACATTTTCAGGATTTTTAATGGCCACTGCACATGCAGCTGAAAAGGCACAGGACGTGAGATGCCACTGGTTGTGGTGTTTTGCCACTACGGGAGTGCCAAAGAACATTAAGACTGATAATGGTCCTGCGTATACTTCCTGGATAATCAGCATCTTTTTGCAAGGCTGGGGTATCCAGCATACCACAGGGATACCACATTCTCCCACAGGTCAAGCAAACATTGAATGTGCTGTAAAGGCACATCATGGACTGTAAAGGCTATGTTAGAAAAAAACAAAAAAGGGGGAATGTGGGTATGTCTCAGCAAGAACAATTAGATAAAGCATTGTATGTACTCAATTTTTTAAATCACTCCGATCATCAGCTGTTTTCTACGGTGGCTGTTTGGCAGTTCAGCACCAGCCCCCTGTTTGTTGCTTGATCAAAAAAGCATGTGGTATAAAGCATTTGGGGAATCACAATGGCAAGGCCCAGTGGAAGTACTAACCTGGGGAAGAGGGTGTGCGTGTGTTCCTCCTACAGGTCCCCATTGGATTCTGACCAAACGCGTGAAGCCATACATTGTGCTGGAAGAAGCAGAGTCACAAGAGGCCATCCAACAACAAGCAGATGAAGAGGCTACAGACAGCGCGACACTGGCATAAGTCGTTTCTACTTCTTGTATCGTTAGTTACTTGGTTGCATAGATATATCATGCAATCAGGTGACTGGTGAAGCAGGAGACAGAGATAATAACAGTTGTAAAATGATTACATTTTATGTTTATTGATTTTACATTCTTATGTTTAATCATTTTAGCCTGTTTAATCATTTTAGCTGTTTAATCATTATGAATAGTGATTTAGGAATGTTGTGATTAGTTGCGTGTGTGACGTGCATATCCTCTGGTCAGGCACAAGTGTATTGGGCCTACATTGTGGACTCACCTTTATTGTATAACTTTAAGTCTTCTCCACACTCAACAGGTTATGGTATGCACTTCACACCTGTATGTCCTTTTATTAGCTTCTGATTTAAATGTTACAATGAATAATACCTTGTTTTATGTTAGTAGTACTAGTTCTTCATATGGTAGTTGCATAACACATCAAAATATTACCACCAATAATATCTCATGTATCATCCTGGATGGCTGATTTTCTGCATAATCTCAGCTGTTGTCATCCTTATTTCCGCCTCAGTGGCTACTGCTGCTTTGATGAAATCTGTACAAACCACTCATGAGGTGGGAGAGGCATTGACAAATGTCACACAGGAATTACAGGTTCAAGAAAGGATTGCTGAACAAATACTGGCAAGGCTTGAAGCCTTAGAAGCCGCTGTGATTTGGATTGGAGATCACCAAAATGCAATACAAATGCGAGCTAAATTACTTTGTGATTGGGAACATGTGCAAACTGGGCTTTGTGTTACTGCCTTGCGATGGAATACATCAGATAAATGGGACCGCGTCAAACAGCACTTGCAAGGTGCCTTTGATCTGGCCTTGAGAAATGACGTTCAATTATTACAGGCACAATTGCAAAAGCAGTTAGTTGCGCTACAAAAACTCACTCAAAAAAGTATGATGGCTGACTTAAGCAACAATCTTAAGTGGCTAAATCCCAAAACATGGTTTTCGGGTTTGAATCTGCACATGTGGATTTTTATAGTTGTTGTTGGTTTTATATTTATCTGTTTATGACTAAAGTTGCGGTTCATGTGGACCTCAATAAAGTAACTACAAAGGGTCGAACCTCGAGTCATGGTAGCTCATTGTTAATGGTGTCTGGATAAACAAAAAAGGGGGAGATGTGGGAAACAGCACGGCAATAGATCAAGTATCGTCTTCCCACGAACATCAAAACTGGTGCATCTTGTTCCTCCTCCTGTGGTTCACACGAGAAACCTACACTAAGATTAACAAAACATAACAAAGGACTAGCCAGAGGTAATGTGCGTGACTTCTAAGATCCTGCAAAACAGAAACTGAGCCCAACAGCCCCATGGGAAAAATTACAAGAAAGTGATAAACTAACTTAGAGTATTGAGCAGTGTAACAGGAGAACCAAAGAGGCGGTTATGCAAATATGCCCTGTGATTGGACCCTTCTGCTGTTTCTTGTAATGCATATAAGGTAGAGTTAAGAAGCAATAAACGATTCTGATTCTGGTTAAGCACATCAGGGTCCGTGAAATCATTTACCACAGGCCCTCCAGGGGATGGTCATGAAAATGATTTCAGGATTGAAATACCTGTCTTAGGAAGAAAGGCTGAGAGAGTTGAGGTGGTTCAGCCAGAGGTGCTGAAGAGAAGGCTCCAGGGAGACCTCATGGCAGTCTTTCAATACATAAAAGGGGCTTAAAACAAAGATGAAGACATTTCACCAGGGCCTGTAGTGACAGGACAAGGAGTAATTGTCTATCAGAGCAGCAGCTGCTGAGCTCACCAGTCAACGATGGAAAACCCTGACACAGGCACACTTTTTACACATGGTGGGCATCTATGGTGGCTAACAGTGGCCGCAGCCGGGTTTTACAGTGGCAGCAGCTGATTTAGCCTGAGGAACGCTGCAGCTGATTTCTAACAAATCCATCTTGCTGGCATCTTGCTTCCTGATGCTGGACTTGTAGAGCACAGGTAGGAGCTGGCCTCCTTCCAGGGGAGGCAGGTCACAGTTGGGGGCACCTGAATAAGAGCCTTCCAGGTCTGGTGATGACCCTTGCAAAATGCCAGCCCTTCTGGGAGGCTCTCAGGGCACAAGGTCTGTCCTCCTGGTGCCTCTGCCCAGCACTGGGCACAGCCTTCTGCCACCACTCCTGTGGCTTTGGAGAGTGCTCCACTGCTAAAAGGAGACGCAGAGACTTCTAAGCAGTGCTGCTCCGTGGACTCTAATGAGCCAGGTTAACTGACAGATGTTAAGGCTTGGCTCAGGCAGCTTGAAATCTCCTGCTGATGCCACCTGCTAATTAATATTAGTTTGGGTTTTGAAGAGAGGGTATTTATCTGAAGACAACTTCAGCAAGGTGGGACAATCACCTCCCTCGAACGGCTAGCTATGCCCTGCTTGATGCATCCCAGGACACCGTTGGCCCTTTTGGCTGCCAGGGCGCTCTTGACTCAAATTCAACTTACCATCAACCCCAAACCCCACATCTCTTTCCACGGGGCTGCTCTCCACCTTCTTGTCCTCCAATTTGTATGTATAACCAGGATTACCTTGTCCCAGGTGGAGAATCCAGCACTTGCTCTTGTAACCTTTCATATGGTTGGTGACTGCCCGGCTCTCTAGTCTGTCCAGAGCTACCTTCAAGGTCTCTCTACCCTCAAGGGACTCCACAGCTCCTCCTAGTTTAGTATCTTCGGCAAAAAATGTACATCAGTTTCCTGCTTCCAGATCATTTATAAAAACATCGCAGAGAACCAGCTTTAAAATTGAGCCCTGGGGAAACCTGGAACACAGACTGAACATGAGAGCGCAGAGCAATTGTGGGGAATTTCTGCTGTTGTCATTGTGAAGGGATGAGGGCTGGAGTGTGTGTAAATTATCTACCTCTGTTGGTGCTGTGGCAGTCTTATTTTGATTTTAGGGTGAGGAATTCTTTTTGTTGATGTAAGTGAAGATTGTGAACATTGTAGATTGTGTCATGAACGTATAGATTAATGAAAATTCATAAATATGTGATTCACAGAGGTGAGGGGTAGAATGTATTTGGTTTATGGGGCAAGGTTTTGGTAGCAGGTGGGCTGCAGGAGTGGCTTCTGTGAGAAGATGCCAGAAGCTGCCACCCCATGTGTGAGAGTCGGTCCGAATAGAACAGTAATGTCTCAACATCGTCAATA
>NW_009631496.1:0-8136 GCF_000690535.1 Cariama cristata | reverse complement strand
ACTTAAGATTCATTACAAGGAAAAATTTTCATAGACTATGCAGGCAGGCAATGGTATATATGTAACACGGATCCTTTAGATAATATCCTACAGTCTCATTTCTCTTTCCTTAGTTGAGTATAAAGGCAATACTAAATAAACAATGCTTTAAAAACATTGTCCTTTTTCCTCTGTTAATGACTTTTAACTATTTTAAAACAATACTTCTGGATCCAGAGTAATATAATTATTTTCTGAATTTTAATATAGTGAATTAATAAGTGTAAGGCTCTTACATAATCTAAGAGCTTTTTTGAGGATTTATTTGCTGCCAGAGAAAACTCTCACTTTATATACCACTTTTAAACTACCTTCAAGTAGCATTAAGAAGAGAATTATTGGTTTCATGTATATGAGGAAAAGTATACACTATATATTTAAGTATTCGTTCCTTTAAATTAAACTAGGGAGATTATGTTCTTTCACAAATAAATACTGCAAGAAAGAAATTCTACATAACGAATGTTAGTTTTCCAGTTTCATTTTAAATTGGTATATGCTTGCACAATTTACTAGTCTAGTATAAGAACCTAAATAGAACAGAATAGGCTGGAGTCATCTTAAAACTTTTGTATTTAAACATATGTCATGTCAAATTTAATTAAGAGTAACAAGGTGCTTGTTATACAAGAAAATAAATTATTTTTTTGTCTAGCAAAAATAATGTCAATGAGTTAAACACATAATTGGAAACATTACTGATTAGACCATGGATAATTTTACAGAAAAGTAAATAATTTCTCATTCTTTGAATAAAGATTTAGCAATGCAAAACAGGGCAGTAAAAGCAGGGGAAAACCAGAGTAAAAATCACAATGAAAGGATGATTCATCAAACTTATTATTTTTAAATCAATTAACTTGAATATTTAAACACAGTATGAAATCCTGTAAATAAACTTTTAGGAGAAAGAAGAAATACCTGCATTTTCCCCAAGTCCGGGCAGCTATAAATTTCTTATTGACTAGTTTAGTTCAGGGGTTCACTGAAACCTAATAGAAAAAAGAGGATGAGTGCAAAGCAAGACAGCTTCTGACTTCTTCTTTTAGTGTCTTTCCCGAAAAATTAATATGATTAACACTTCTTAAGACATGAGGCATAGCTAACTATAGGGGAGTGTAACAACAGCTAGCTGTTTATCAACACCTCAATTACCGCTTGTTATAAGAAACTGTGTGCTCATCAGAGCTCTAGCTGGGTTGGCATTGCCTTTTCAGATGCGGTGGGCCGCAGACCTGAAGTTAAATCATCAGAAACAAATTGGGCTACAGCATGTTTTAAACAGTGACAGAGAAGGCTCACTTGCTCTTCAGCAGCAGTATCTGTTAAGGGGACCTGGGGAAAAAATTAATATAATGTATGTATAAAACAACAATATTCCCGTTTCCCAGACCTACGAGGCTATAAATTAAGATTTTATTATTTTTACTAAATTAATAAAAGAAGAGTTAGAATTTAGTAAGGCCTAGTGAGTTTTGGTGAGTTAGCAGCTTTGGTAAGTGATATAGATAGAAAGATATGTGAATGATTTACTACTGCTTTAGGAGGTGACTGGATTGTTAATGAGATATTAAACTTTGCAATGTGAGAAACTGATAACTTGGGCCAGGTTAATAAAGTTGCTTTGACACCTACTTTTGATAAGATGCTTCATAAGGATAAGTCATTTTGACTTTAAAATACCTCGTGTATATTTGTAAGGTTATGTTAGCTTTAAATCCATTCTGACACTGTGATGTAAATACAAATGAGGTTATGCTGAATCAGTAAAACATTGTTCTTTAGATTTGTTTTTCAACAAATATTTTAACTGACATGTTAATGCCCAACATCTGTCACGTTTGTCATGCAGGAAACACAAACACGACAGAACTTATTTGTTCTATTATTCATCATGACTTTGAATTTTAGCAGTAAAGATAGTTGACTTACATTTTTCTTTTGGTTGATATAATTTTTATTTAACCCTTTGTAGGTATGAACTAAGTAATTAATTAAAAACTAGCTCTGTTCACTGAAAATGGAAAGGGAACCTAATTTCTCTGATCTGATTTTATAATAACATTTTACAAAAACATTTTACTGAAAATAAATTACTCTATTAAAGTTAAGATGTTTTCACATCTCTTTTAGTTCCAGAAGCTTCCACTACTTACCAGAGACAACACTCCCCTTTTCCTAAAAAATGTGCGTTAGTCAGGCAAGAAAAGATATATAGAGTGGGTCACTTAACTGAATAAAGCTAGGAAAAACATTACTGACAAAGTAACATTAATGACAAAATTTAAGCAGAATTCAAACTATTGGTGTACTGAACTCCTTTTTTTCTACCTTTGCTGTCAGTAGCTTTTGTGTTTCTTCATCATAATTACCTACTAAACTTAATAAGTTACTTCTGTTCCAACCCATTTTTAGCTGATTAAAGAATTCCATAACTTGATCTGTGACCCAGAGGAAAAATAACTTTAATTTTGGAGAATAATGGGTTTAACTCTATGAATCTGAAGCTAGGGTATATGGAAGAAGATATAAACCAAGAAAAAGACTTCAGACTTGTTTGTTCCTTAGAAAAGGGACTAAAAAGTACAATAGCGCGGCTAAGGCTATTAAAACAACAACAATAAAGAAAATGTACTAGCAAACAGCTTTATTTTCCTCCTAGTTCCATAGTTTTTCTCCAGGTTATTTCTTCTAGTAATTTCCTTCAGAAAGCTGAAGAACACAGGGAGCTGAATTAACTGATAAATTCTACAAAAAGTCTCTCCCTGTTAGCCATACTTTTTTAGCATTTAAACTCAAGTGTAAGTGTATATTGGTCTTAACCTATAAGTGTCACATGTGCTCCCCACCTTTCTTCTATTACATATGTTTTCAGATCCTGATAATATTTTTTGCATCTTTTCTAGTCCTAATGTCTTCCCTTTTCTGTTGAAAGGGAGTTTGATACATCCCATCATGGCAGAAGACTGAAAGAATAGGCTGGTGAGACTCCCTAGGATAGGGAGTGTTTTTGCTTTCTACACTTTCATTTTTGCAAAATCACCTAATAAATAAAGAGGTTTGAGGTAACTGTGAATGCTACACCTCTCCTGGGAGCTCCTTCATCTTCCAGCTGCAGAAAAGGTCAAGGACAATGGGAGACATAGTCTTTACCTGAAAAAAAAAAGGGAATAACTGTCATCTAGTGGGCAAATTGTGGCAAAGAAAAAAAATTAGATGAAGGGTAGATGAATAATTTGATGTCCTTGAGATGCAGATGGGATAGCAAGAAAGGTAACAGTGTGAAATGTACAGCTTGAATGATAAAAGAGAAAATGGCAACTCTCAATTACATACAGTACAGTAAAAAATACTAAAATATGATAAGCAGTTCCAGCTTCCTCCAGCTGGTCTGCCACTTACACTTACACTTACTCTGCCATTTACACTTTAATGGTACTAAATGGGTGGGAGAAAGGAAACTTCCACACTTGTTTTGTGTCTCTTTTCTTCATTTAACTGATTTTCTGTTTCCCTCCCGACTGTTGTAGACAGGGTCTTAGGCTTACCATATGCCTCATCCCTCACACGACAGAGTATGTTTGAGTCAGTCTCCACCTGAAGTTTGCCAGGGAGGCTGGAGGTTAACCTTTTGGCCCAAAGCTCATTCTAGTCTCTCCTTAGGTAAGAGACTGTCTAGCCATTTACTTACTTTGTGGAAAGATTATTTACCTTCCATAGCTATATAAATATCTTTGTTATACTAAGAATCATCTCAGCATATTTGTCTAGTAAATAACTTCTGGCTGTAAAATGTAAAGCTCCTGCCCATACAGTTTTGGTGAGTACATAACATTCTTCCGTGCATAATGCTGTCTTCCACTGGGTCTTATGTAGCAGATGGGGTTGATTAAAGTCTCAAGGCTGAGACTAACCATGACAGTTTAACTCTTTTAAGGTGACTAAAAATCAATTTGTTCCTCATAGTCACTCTGTAAGAGATTTTCTTTGTTTCATATATAAATAGGTTCATGGCAGTTGACCAGGGTGAACAAGACATGTTTTGATAATAATAGTTATTTAATATTTTTTAAATGTTCGTATTGTAATGTTCTTGTCAAATGGATATGTCATTTTTACATAGAGGGAAGAAAGACACAAGAACATTTAGATAATGACATTATCAGGAGTGTCAGAAATAATTTTTGGGAGCTAATAGGTTCAAATGAGGATTTCAATAACATGGTAGGTCAGCCATAGGATATGCAACTCAAAGTAAAAAAAAAAAAAACACAAAAAAACCCCAACAAAACCCAAAAAAACTAACAAGTTGCTAACTAACATGTTTAGGGCATCTTGCTGAGAGGATAAAAAGGGGTTTATCATAGACTCATAGATGGTTTGGGTTGGAAGGCACATTTAAGGATCATTTAATCCAACCCCTCTGTAATAGGCAGGGATATCTTTCACTAGATCAAGTTGCTCAAAGTCCCATTCAACCTGAACTTCAATACTTCCCGTAATGGGGTATCCACAACTTCTCTGGGTAACCTGTTTCTGTGTCTCACCACTCTCATCGTAAAAAATTTCTTCCTTATGTCTAAACCTACTCACTTTTATTTTAAAACCATTGCCTCTTGTCCTGTCACTGCAGACCTTACTAAAAAGTCTGTCTCAATCTTTCTTTTGAGTCTCCTCTAAGGATTGAAAGGTTTCAGTCAGGTCTTCCTGGAGGCTTCTCTTCTCCTTCTCTCCTCCAGGGTGACCACCCCCACCTCTCTCAGCCTGTCTTCATAGGAGAGGTGCTCCAGCCCTTGGATCATCTTCGTGTCCTCCTCTGGACTTACTCCAGCAGGTCCATGTCCTTCTTGTGCTGAGGACCCCAGAGCTGAAGGCAGCACTCCAGGTGGGGGTCTCACTAGAGCGGAGTAGAGGGGGACAATCACCTCCCTCAACCTGCTGGCCATGCTCCTTAATATGCATCCCAGGATATGGTTGGCTTTCTGGGCTGCAAGTGCATGTTGTTGGGTCTTGTCCAATTTTTCATCCACCAGGATCCAAGTCCTTCTCCACAGGGCTACTGTAAATGCATTCACCCCCTATCTGTATTGATACTGTGGACTGCCCTGACCCAGGTGCAGGACCTTGTACTTGGCCCTGTTGAACTTCATGAGGTTCACATGGGCCCAGTCCTCAAGCCTGTCAAGGTCCCTCTGGATGGCATCCCTTCCTTCTAGCATTATCAACTGCTCTGCTCAGTTTAATGTCATCTGCAAAACTGCTGAGGGAGCACTCAATACCACTGTATATGTCACTGATCAAGATATTATGTAGAATTGCTCCCTGCATTGGACCCTTGAGGAACACCACTCATTTCTGGTTTCCACTTGGACACTGAGCCGTTGACTGTAACTCTTTGGACATGGCCATCCAGGCAAGTCTTTATCCGTCTAACAGTCTGTCCATCAAACCCATCTGTCTCCAATTTAGTGGAAAAAAGGTCTTAGAGAAGTCCAGGTAGATGACATCTGTAGCTCTTCCCTTGTCTACTGAAGCAGCCAATCCATTGTAGAAGGCCACTAATATCACTACTACTTGATGGCAATAGTTCACCAAGGCACTATTTGCCCTTGGTGAAGCGTTATGTAATTATATATTACTATACTACAAAAATAAAAGACATCCTCAAGTTTTTATTACAATGATATATTCTAAGTTTGAAGCAGTAACTTATCAGAAATGCTTGCATGACTTTAGCATTACTTTCAGAAGTTTTATAAGTTTAATGTTTAGACACTTGGCAGTAACTTATCAGAAATGCTTGCATGACCTTAGCATTACTTTCAGAAGTTTTATAAATTTAATGTTTAGACACTCTCCATCAGAAAATGTTTTTATCTCTAGCTCATTTAAGAAGACAAATTTTAATTCTCTTCTCTGGGCTAGTAAAACATAAATATTGCATAATAAAGCTTCTATGCAATAGTTGAACTCTCTGCATTGTCCAGATAATGTTATAGGCCTTCTCTTAACAAAACAATTAAACTCTTTGTGATTTTTTATATAATCAGTGATAAAGTGGTTTAGTATTAAAATCTATATTCCAGAAATCCTAGTACAAAAAATTAAGACATTTATAAATGCAGGTGAAATGCTGTTATAGCTGTCTGTACTTTCCAGTGCTGTGTAAAGTATTCTTCATATTCTGCTGTCTATAGAAGGACAGTCACAAGTCTTATTGGACAAATAAAGACAATTTTGCTGTGTAAAGTATTCTTCATATTCTGCTCTGTCTATAGAAGGACAGTCACAAGTCTTGTTGGACAAATAAAGACAATTGCTTAGAAAATGTTCTGGAAATTGAAGTTCAATTATAAAACAGGTGGTAATGGAAGTGGCGAAAGAAGTAAGATGAACAGACTGGTGACTTAATTTCTGGATAAACATCAGGTCATGCAAATTGGACTTCCTGTTGACATACCAGGACTTCTTTAATTTTTTTTTTTTTTTTCCATTTCATATTCGTAACCTGGAGATGTGCTAATATTTCCTCATAGTAATTCTTATAATGTAATGCCAGGCAAAACTACTGTGATCTCGCTGATCGGCAAAACACATACTATGGGATTCTTCTAAATGTCTGCATAAGTTTCAGTAACTTCAGTCAAACGGATCTTCAGAAATATCAGTCTTGATTTAAAATATGTCAGCATGACATAATCCTTCATAAATTCCAACATAAATTCTAATGTGTCATATGTATTATCATATGTATTTATGATAATTCCTGTATATTTTTTATTTCAACATTTTGTTCTTTAAACCTGTGTTTGCCTGCATAAAATATGCAAAGTGATTCTAACGTACTCCTCCATTTGTTATCTATATCACAAATGTTGTAATCTTAGATCTTTATTATTAATTTTGATGTAATCAAACTCACTAATAAAAGTAAAAAACTGCAATGATTATGTGAAATGTATGTGCTGAATGAATTATAACCAGGTCAAGTAACTGGTTTCAAGATGTAATAATCGCTGTTTTTCTTTAATTTGATATATGGTAAATCATGTAGTACCAATACAGTGTCTGAAAAGCATTGTCTGGGAAGATGGAAACCTAAGTAGTATGGTTTTTATCTTTTTCACCAATACTAATTTGTTGGATTTTTCCCCTAATTTCAAATTAAATTTATCTGACAAGCGTAGACTTGGTTAAATGGCTTTAACTGCATCCTCTTTCAGTTCTCAGCTAAGGATTTGTGTCAGAATGACATCCTTTAACTCTTCACAAATATTATTTATCGCTTCCAAAAGGACAGCACTATATTACGAGGGTTTTTATCTTCTTCTTTTTTCTATTTTTTTTTTCCTCCCCTTTCGTGTTTCTTTGGGACTCTACTGTTATAGAAAATTACCATTAATGGTTCATGACAATGATATGCACAGTTAACAATGTGGAGTACCTTGGAAAACTTATTTTGTTGCGATTACTCTTTCTCCAGCTAAGAAGTTGTCTTATCTATTGATACTACTTATTGTCAGAAAGTTAAAGAAAGCAAGTGGAGTTAGTAAAACGTGTAGAACTGAAAAAGACTGTGCAACCATGTGCCCCTCAAAAGAGCTAACTTCACTGAGTCTATGCAGGAAAGTGATTTTTTCAATCAGATTGAAGTCTGAGCTCATCAGAGGAAGAAATAGAGTCTTCATCAATCTTGATTTAATATCGAAACTTGATTTTGATTTAATATTAAAGTGGTAAATAAGCTATTCCTGAAATGCTTCACTGTGCATCAATACACCAATAAAACTGTCCATTTTCCCAGTAATGTTTTATACTTTACTATTGTTAATAGTTGCTATACTAATTATCATAATATTTATAATTCGTAAAACTGGTGCAATTCATTATATTGTGGCAGAAATGGCCTATTTGCACAGACTTTAGTTTCTCAGTTGATCAATTCCAACCTGTTAATATAACACTGATTTTTATACACAATGTGTAAGGCAAGGCAGATATTGCTAGAATTTTGTCAATGACTCATGCTTTCTCATACCCCCAGGACCTTAGCAAAAGCACTGGTATTTAGCAAGGCAATCTGCAATGAGTTAAGAT
>NW_009631495.1:0-20727 GCF_000690535.1 Cariama cristata | reverse complement strand
GTCCCCATGTAGCGTGAGTCAGCCTGGGGCCAGTCCCGCCGGTGTGCGAGGCGACCGGGAGGGCAAGCGGCGCCGGCGATTAAGCGGGGTGGGGAGCTATAACGCGATTCTGCCATGGTCGGTAGCCGTGGCTTGTGTTAGGCGCCTCACACAGATGTTCTTTTGTAGTTGCTGTTCTGATAACTACCTTTAGTTCTGTGGTTTAGACGCGGAGCTAGGCCTAGAAGAATACGTGGTTGATGCGCGACATACAGTGCTTGCAAAACTTTAGTTTTTTCTGGAATTCTATGTAAAGTGTTAAGGAAACGTGGGAGGATACCTTACAATAATAAACTAGCCAGATTTCTTGGAAGTTTGGCAGAGAAAGCTAAAAGCGATAGAACAGATAGCTAATTTAAAGGAAAAAAAAGAAGTAGTTTTGGTGACTTGATTTTGTCTTTAACTTCTTTTACTCTGTTACTCTGTTTCATTGGAAAACTGGTTTTGTGCTCGTTGCAGAAACTGCTCACTAGCAACATTTTGGATCAAGAGCATATCTGTGAGTTCTAATCTATGCAGACCCTTTAAAGCCCTCTTGCACATGAGTGTTCTCTGTATCTAAATTACACTTTGAAATTTCTTGTTAAGGTAACTTGTTTTCTACACAAAAGACATTGTCATTCAGATGCTATTGAGCATCGTTGCATCATTCATTTCTAACCTTTTTTTTTTTTCCTGGTACTACATGTTAACCATATCAGGGCAGTACGAAGTTTTATGGCAGAACGTTTATGGTGAATATGTGTAAGAAATGTTCTTACAAGTCATAAATTCTTTTAAATCTAACGCTTGCTTCTCAGAGATTATAATGGGTTTGTGTTAATTAGTGTCATGTTTCAGTTTGGTAATCTGCCATCTTCCTAAGTTTGAATGTGATTAAAGACTTTGGGATGTGACTTTTCAGAAAAAAAAAGAATTGTAAAATAGTTTCATTTCTTAAACATTAATTTTTTTTTTTCCCTGTGGTTCTGTGGCACACTCACAACAATCTTTAAAATGTCTGCTGGTGTTTTTTTTTCTCTTCCTGCTTCATGTAGTAAAAAACAGAATGGTGTGTACTCTGGATGAACTGTAACTTCAGCCCTAGCCTTTAAAGTGGTTGCACCTAAAGCTCGCTGTTTATCTACAGGTATTTAAACTGTTTTCGGGAGGATGTCTGTGAAGAGGCTTAACAGCATAATGTTAGGGGTCTTAGGGATGCCATTGGATTGCATGAGATACGTAGCTAGAGATACATTTCAGAAGCCTTGAACTTTTCTAGTAGTATTGAATAAAATTGTCAAGAGATGTTGAAAAATGTTTAATTTGCTTTAAGAGTTTTGCTGCAGAAGCGTCTGAATTTTTACTTCAGTTGCTCATGTACTTTAAACTTCACAAATACTAGCGACCTGAATGGCCACCTGGCTGATGTCACTCATAATAGTTGGGTCTGTGTGAAATAGAGCCTTAAAACCAGAATGTTGGATGGTGATGAACTGTGATAGAGCCTAATTATTATCACCAGAAGGAAAAAATGTTTTGAAATGGGTCAAACACGCAGATTATGTTGTAGCAGGTGAGGAACAGAAGGCAAAAGTTTTTTGGAAGAAAAAATTATGTTCCTAAATACGTTGCCCCATAAAGTGTTACAGTAATATGCGTAATACCAGTTTTACCAAGTATGTTGCTTTGCTTTCATATATAATCAGAATCCAGTGAAGGAAAAAGTATTTGCTTCACTAGTTTATATTAAATGTGGTGTTGCCTAAAGGTGAAGTTAAAAAAATAATATCTTTCATACTTAAAGAGCATCACTCCTGTTTAACAGGGACACGATCTTCCTCTAGCTAGGTTGTGTTGCACTTTGACCTTTGTAAAATGAGTATAAAATTTTAAATTATGTATTAGTGACACAGATGCTTGTTGAAGTTTCGTGACGGTGTTTTTCCATGTGAAAATGCGAACATCTCCCAGTGGTTTTCAGAGCAAAGCTAGAGTACGTTTCAGTGGCAATATATAGGTATGCTAAATTTTTGGTATAAATGCTTGAACTCACCTCCAGAAGATAAAGGAAAAAACTAGACCAGGATATTCTGCCTAAATGGAATGTTTGGAATTCTTACATGAGGATATAAGTATTGGGGTTTTTATAACTTTGTCTGTGCAGGAGTCCTTACTAACTGTTCAAATTATCTTGGAAAGAGCAAAGTGAACCTTGAGTCAAGATGGCCTACTTGTTCAGGTTTTTCAGAGCGCTGAGTGCTACAGTTCAGTGACTTACTCTTCATAATGGAAAACTAGTCATAGAAGCAATGCCAATATAAGCTAAAAGTAAACAGGATTTTAAATATCAATGGAAAAAATGATATGATGAACTCTTTAAGATGCTGGGAAGGGTAAATGGATGGTTGGGACCTTTTTTTAAAAAGTGCATGTCTCTGTGTGTCCTATTCCACGCTTACTATAGAGGCATGTTCTATAAAGACAGAATTCCCTTCAAAAAACCTATACTCCAAAATGATGCATTTAAACTTGCCTCCTTTTAACTTGATCTGAATTTCTTGACCTGTCCTTTATAACAGATGTTCTCACAATATTGTGGAAGAACTGCAGACTTCAGAACTGAGGTTTCCTTGAGTGCTCTTTCCTGCCCTGTAACATTCACTTGGAGAATGTGCTGTTTTGCTTATCAGGCAAAATACAAAACAAAATAAAACCAGAAATGTGACTCTGAACTGGTCTTAGATGAATGGTTTTAAGGAAGAATATTGCTCTTGCGAGACTGTTTCTTGAACTCAGAACTTGCTTGGGTTCAGTGCTGCAACATGCACTTGACAGTTTTAGTAATACCATGATGTGATACTAACTCTAAATGAAATTACTTGGCCTCACAGCTGATGTCTGTCTGTCTGCTGCAGTGTCCTCAACACTGTGCAAACGTAGCATTTTAGAGAAGACATTTAAGCAACTTTTGAACCTTGCCCTTCACTCTGCAGTGTTGTTTTGCTGTGCTACTATGGGGGATTTGGTTACACCTCAGCGTGCAATGAATTCTTGCGCTGTCACGCAGCATTATGATGTAGAGCTTTCAGAAAGAATGTGGAGTTCCCTGGTTGAGCTGAGGGTAAGTCATGGACGTGTTCAGAAACCATGATGTGACAGTGGAGCTCATGCCCTGCCTGTCTGGGAGGCAGCTGCTTTGACTCTGTCACCAGTCGGTTTGGGACCTCTTGGGGCTGTGCTGTCAGCTCAGTTCATGTCCCTTGCCTGGGTGCTTCAGGCAGGCTCGGTTTGGTTCATTACCACGTTGTCTCCAGCATTGCTTTCGCTTTTCTAGTCACACGCTGAAACAGCAAGTGGTGCCACTAAGTCATTAAGGCAATGGGTGATCTGTATGAACAGATTAATGATTGAAAGTGTGTTAGATTTTATTGACTCATCCTTTCAAAGCAATATAGGTGCTCTTTTGGAGCACAGTACTGTATAATATGCCAGTGAAAGTACCATGAACCGTTTGGCCTACTGAACTGGCTAACCCAAGAAATCATGATACACCAGTGGTAGATGAGATCATTGATACCTATTTTGGTGGAAGCTGACAACCCAGAAATAGTAGTCCAGTTTGGTAATCAGCATGTTTCGAGGCAGTGCTTTTAGTGCCAGCTGCATAGATTATTTGTTTGTTGCAAAGTGTGCAAGAGGTGTTGAAAAAATCACATAATGAGAAAGCATATTTTTAAGTGCTAGGGAGAAGAATGTGTTCTTGGGAGTTACCCTGTTTTCTGGTAGAGACAGTCAGGCATGTTAGTAGTCGTTTTCATCTCTTACTGTGCAAATTCTTCCCCGAGTAGCATATGTCCTGGTTTCAGCTGGGATAGTTGATTTTCTTCCTAGTAGTGTTATGTTTTGGATTTAGTATGAGAATAACCTTGATAACACACTGGTGTTTTCAGTTGTTGCTAAGTAGCATTTATACCAAGTCAAGGATTTTTCAGCTTCTCCTACCCAGCCAGCAAGAAGCATGGAGTGGCAAAAGAAGTTGGGAGGGGACACAGCCAGGACAGCTGGCCCATGGTGGCCAAAGGAATACTCTATACCATATGATGACATGCCCAGTATATAAACTGCAGGGAGTTGGCTGGCAGGAGCTGATCACTGCTCAGGGATTGTTGCTTGGGCATCAGTCAGAAGAGTGGTGAGCAATTATATTGTGTGTCACTTGTCTTTTCTTGGGGTTTATTCCTTTCTTGTACTCTTTTTCATTACTATTATTACTGTTAGTATTATATTTTAGTTTCCTTTAGTTATTAAACTTAGGAGTTCTACTTTTTTTCCAATGCTCACTCCTTCTTGCTCCCAGTGGGATGGGGAGGAGAAAGTGACTGTGTGGTGCTTAGTTGCTAGCTGGGATTAAACCAAGACCACATAATAGGTGGTTAGCAAGGCATCTAAGCCTAATAAAGGCTTTTCTTTGTAGTTTCACATATAGACTTGCCCTCTGATGACTTCTGTTTTGATGAGCTTCTGTATCTGGGTGAAAATACTCGTTTAGGTAGTGCTCAGAGATGCTTTTGCAATGCCATCAGACTCAAAATGGTGGATTAAAGCAGGCCATAAAATAAAGTAGGAACTTTTTTTAGTAACTTGTTTCTAGCATATATATGACACAAATTATTAAAACTAGCGGATTTTCAGAATTATAGATTAATCTAAAGGTGGGGGTTTTAAATTGTACTTTAAATGTAAAGCAGTATAAACTTCAGAACATAACTTGAACTGCTTGTTCTTTCTTGCAGGAAGAAGGTTGTGGACACTAACGCAATTGTTGATTTAAGAGTTCTCAGTCAGTGTGAGGCAGCAGTGAAAGTAGCAGTTGTTTAACTTGTCTGCCTCCATTCATTCCTTGACGTACTTCTTTCCCTTGACTCTTTCAAGCATACTGTTTTCTTGTAGAGTGGAGAACAAAATTTAGATTGTTATGTCTCTTCTGCTCTTGACTTTAATATAACATCCAAATCTTCCTTTTCTTTTGCAAGCTTTCTGAGTTAATTGAATCCTTATTTTTAATCACAGACTGTCAGACTGACAAAAGCCCAGTAGCCACTTCCTGGCCATCACTGGCAGTAAAACCAGTTTTGTGCTATAAGGGAGTAGGAATCAATAATGTTACCTCCAGCTTTGTTGAGCATTTCTGTTGGAGTTCTGCTTGGACAGGTGTGAAAAGTAGCCTTGTTGAGCATGATGTCAGGGCTGACTTTGCAGATGTGGAGTCATGTGGTGAGGCAGAGTGAGACTGCTTTGCAGGTCGTGGTCATTGCCAAGTCTCTGCTAGGGGCTGTTGGTGCCCACGGGGAAGAGGTTCCTGCTGGGAGATGCCAGTTTAATCTGAAAGCTGTTAAACTAAGCTGGTATCTGTTAATTTCAAATCAAACAAAAATTTCCAGGGCCTTCAGGAATAGCGCTCCAGCTTTAGTCCTTCCCTATTTAAAAAAAAAGAAAGTTAACTTTTTAGTCTATATTGTCTGACTTCACCTGTAATAGAACTTCATCACCAAAATGAACTCAATTAATTGAGGTGAAGGAAAAATAAATGTATTAAAATAAATGTAAAAAAATAAATGTATTAATGTATTTATTTAAGTACATTAAATAAATGTATTAAAATGGCAACTTACTCTGCTGTATGTAAACACTCTTCCACAAATTCTGACGCAGTGACCAAGCTAGTGGGATACTTCAAGTACCAAATACAAATATGTGCTAAGTGTCCTATACAAATAAAGCCTTTACTTCACCAAGCTATTGTCACTTTTCAGTTGATCCATTTAAATGTGTACTGATTGACTTCTAAGGTGAATTCATTCTTACATCAGTCTGATATTAGGTTGCTGGAGCTCTCTTCACTGTGCACTTAGCAAGTGGAGTGAAAACAATCATATCTATATACGTATACACACAAGGATAGGCTCTTCAGAAGGCAGATGTTAATGCTTCTCTTCTAATGGTCAATGAATTGTCACAAAATCCTGAAAGAGGATTTATTCCTCTTTTTGCATCATATGCCTGTTATGCCTGTTCAGATTGACCTCTGCAGGCTTGCATCATTTGTGAACAAAGGCATTGGTTGCTGTCCCCATAGGTACAGTCTCTTGCTGGGAGAGGTGCTGCCCCTTGTAATCTTCTGCAGAACTACCACAACCCTCAGTTTGGCACAGGCGTAGCAAATTCCTACCTTTTCATGGAGCCGCTGTTCCTTCTGTATCCGGACTGCTTTGCAGGTCGTGGTCATTGCCAAGTCTCTGCTAGGGGCTGTTGGTGCCCACAGGGAAGAGGTTCCTGCTGGGAGATGCCAGTTCAATCTGAAAGCTGTTAAACTAAGCTGGTATCTGTTAATTTCAAATCAAACAAAAATTTCCAGGGCCTTCAGGAATAGCGCTCCAGCTTTAGTCCTTCCCTATTTAAAAAAAAAGAAAGTTAACTTTTTAGTCTATATTGTCTGACTTCACCTGTAATAGAACTTCATCACCAAAATGAACTCAATTAATTGAGGTGAAGGAAAAATAAATGTATTAAAATAAATGTAAAAAAATAAATGTATTAATGTATTTATTTAAGTACATTAAATAAATGTATTAAAATGGCAACTTACTCTGCTGTATGTAAACACTCTTCCACAAATTCTGACGCAGTGACCAAGCTAGTGGGATACTTCAAGTACCAAATACAAATATGTGCTAAGTGTCCTATACAAATAAAGCCTTTACTTCACCAAGCTATTGTCACTTTTCAGTTGATCCATTTAAATGTGTACTGATTGACTTCTAAGGTGAATTCATTCTTACATCAGTCTGATATTAGGTTGCTGGAGCTCTCTTCACTGTGCACTTAGCAAGTGGAGTGAAAACAATCATATCTATATACGTATACACACAAGGATAGGCTCTTCAGAAGGCAGATGTTAATGCTTCTCTTCTAATGGTCAATGAATTGTCACAAAATCCTGAAAGAGGATTTATTCCTCTTTTTGCATCATATGCCTGTTATGCCTGTTCAGATTGACCTCTGCAGGCTTGCATCATTTGTGAACAAAGGCATTGGTTGCTGTCCCCATAGGTACAGTCTCTTGCTGGGAGAGGTGCTGCCCCTTGTAATCTTCTGCAGAACTACCACAACCCTCAGTTTGGCACAGGCGTAGCAAATTCCTACCTTTTCATGGAGCCGCTGTTCCTTCTGTATCCCTGAAATCTTAATCCAGTGGTTTGTGATCTGGACCAGGAACAATACTCTGTATGACTCTGGCAGGTAGAAACAACTGCTTTGGGCTTCAAGAACTGCAACTGGCATGATCTCCCCCTTGTTTGTCTGGGCCTCAGCACTGTTTGAGCTCCTCCTCCGTCAGAAAGTCCCTGTGCAGGCCTTTCTTGACAGGTGGATGTGTAAGGGTTAGATTTTCCTCTTCAGAAGAGCTCCAGGGTTGGTTTCAGGATGACTTTTGTAAAAGCTTCTGGTTTTGTCATTAGTAGTCCATTCTCCTACTGTTTGAAACTCTTCTGGAGTCCAGGGGAAGCTTGCTGTTTGGTTCCTTAGGGGGACCTAGGGAATTGGTTTCAGTTAAATGATTTCTCAGTGTTTTGAAGAAGCATTCTGTCATTTGGAAATAGAAGTAAATTTTTCATGGCACTGTTGGAATTCTGTCTTCTGGTAGGTGTGTTTTGGTCTAAGGGAGGTTCCTGCCTGTAGGGGTAATACACTGAAAAATGGAGCATAAATTGCGAAATACTTCTGTTTTGTGTGTGATCACTGGGCAAAACCACCCTGGCAGCGCTTGACTAGATACGCAGTGTGTTTGGTTTTCAGACCATCATTCTGATTTGGTCTACAAAGGTAAGGGCTTTTAATATTTAAAACTGTAGGCAGATTACAGGGAATGGCTGCTGATAGTGCTTTCAGATACTTAGTTGTATCCAGCTTATGTAAGTACAATATAAAAAACATTCTCATGGAGAGATCTTTGCATTTTAAGCTTACTCAGTCAAAGTGTCTTGGGTAGTTGCTTTTTTGTGTTTGGGCCTCATGTACAAAAAGGTCAGAAGACTTTCCTCCTCTTCAGAAGACTAACATGATGTGTGCCAAGGCAAAGCATGGATAGCTTCAGGCACACACTGTTTTGGAAAGGCTTTTCAAAGCTGTCTTCATAAGTGATTTTGTTCGAGTGCCTGCTCTGCAAAAAGTGCATCAAAAGAATTCCCATCTCTGGTTAATACAAACTAGATGATTAGCTCAAGAGGGGAGATACCACTTGAGCCAATTCTGCCCTACTTGTGAAAGCAAGCTCAGAAAACCCCCCACACTTTCTCTGATCCAAATTTTAGCACTGCCAGTTTTGTTTCCATTTAAATGTAAAGCACTGAGCAGCTGAGAAGTGTGGTTGTTGATGGATTAAACTCCAAGAAATAGAGAGGGATGGCAAGCTGTCTTCTGTGTTCTGTCAGTCTCCAGCACAAGCAGCATAGGTGAATCGTTTGTAGTTAACAGCTATGAAAGCAACAATGCATTTTTTTTTTTCATGATTTAGCTAGGTGCTGGTCTTGTTGCAGGGCAAGCTAGTCAGGCTTTAGAATCTGGTTTATGCAGATGAGGCTTTGCTGTGTTTTTTCTCTCAAGATCTGTTGGGTTTATAGCCTAATTGAAGCAAAAACAACTTAAGCTAGATCGGGAAAGAACCGTATGCATTAGCAGACTCTCCTTTAGTGACTTTGAGACCATTTTGCTGTTGGCATTCACGCTATTTTAAAAAAAGAAAAATATTTTGCTGCTTGTGTTTGATTGTCAAACCTGAATATTTCTTGAAATGTACTGTTAAGTGTGTAGAGATGGTAAAAGCGCAATGTTACATAAATTTTGCTTTTAGATCCGTAAAGGGATTCTCTGAAGTGCTGTTTTTTCTGTATTTATGTTGTTTTCAGAATACACAGATGATACTGCCCTGATTCCTAAGAATTCATCGGTGATTGTTAGGAGAATCCCTATTGGAGGAGTTAAAGCTACCAGCAAAACATACGTTATGTAAGTATCCATAAAGCATTGTATTCCTTGTGGGGGGTTTCAGTGTGTTAACTTTTTCTTATTATGTTAGTTTACAGAGGCGTTCAGTTAAAGCTGCTGTTAATTTTTGTTGTTATGGAGGTAGATTGTAATATATCTGTCCCAAAAGAGACTTGCGTTTTTAGGCCTGCTGGGACATGGGGTTCAAAATCCAACGATAGTAACTTTTAAGATGATTCTGTGGAGTTTGTTCATGGGATTGATTTTTCTGAGATCCAAGTTGCAGATCCTGTAATAAAGACAGATACACATTGTAGTGTAAACTTATTATTTGTTCCCATCTCAGAAGAATCTGGTTCTCAGTGTTTGACTGTTTCTTGCATTTGGGGGAGGAAGGGTCGGGATATGGCATGTATTTTTACACCCCAGATCGGGGGGTTTGCATATTAGGTACAGAGGAAAGGCCAAGGGTTGCCGGCTGGCAAACTATGCAAACAAGAAGTTTCATTCATAAGTGATTCCTCTTAGTTTCCTAAAGACAATATCTGTTTCAGGCAAGAGAAAAAACAATGTCCTAAAGTGTGTTGCCTTTTGTGCAAGTAAAATGAAGGAACAGTTAATCCTTCCCAAACTTGAAACTCAGTAAGCAGTTTAGCACATTACCAAATGTTACTAGCTGTCTTTCTGTTTTTACTCTATGCTGGTATCTGTTCTCCAGGTTTTAATTCTGCATTCCTAAGATTTATGGAGAACAGAGAATTGGATGTGTTGATTAAAATTACAGATATTTGAATGCAGTCCTGACTAGGAGATTATTGCTGTCATTTATGTATTCATACAGTCCAATTCTGTGTCAGCTACATTAGCATTGTTTGAATGGTCATGTTTTCCAGCCCTCTTAAAGAGGTGCCTCTCCCTCACGATTAGTAGATATTATTAGCTTGTGGTTTTGCCATGTCTTTCTCATGTTGGTTCTCAATGAATAGACTGATGAGTTGCACTGTCTCGAACAAACAGTACAGCAGCATCCTGGTACCCATGAAGCATTTGCAAGCAAAAAAAACCTGAATTTGTGGCTCTACATGTAAACTTTGGGCATATTAGTGCAGTAGTTGTCGCAGTGCTTTCAGGCACTACCTACTAATTCTGGATGCCACAGCATTGTGCTTATAGACATGGCCTTGTTTTGGGGATTAATTTAAATATGTATGCTTGATGCTGTCTTGTCAATGCATCCTCCGTTTCTGGTTGGGTGGCAGCCTCTCCTCCTACTGTAATGCTGCCCTAAAATGACGTGGTAGATGTTGCTAGCATCAAAGATCTAATAAAGACCTGTATGTGGGGATAAGGAAGGAATGACACTGCTGTTCTACCATTGAAAATTAACCGGGCAGATTAGCTTTCTATTCCTTCAGCTGGCAACGTTGCAGAAACAACTGGTAGAGTGGTTAATGTTTGGGAATGGTGAATGTACGCTGTAATGGTGGAGAGGCCTTCAAATATGTGTCACTCGCCTTGTAGTATGTTCGTCAAGGTGAATGGATGAAGAAAGCATTGCGTGGTAATTGAAGTATTTCCTTGTACTTCCTCATCTTCAGGAGGTACGTGGCTGTAGTTGGGAGCCTGGTGGTGTTCTGGCAGTGGCAGGAAGCACGAGCTTTTCTGTTTGTACATAAATTCCACAGCAGCCTTTGAATTGCCTCTGCTCATGGGACACTTTGGATGATGTAGGAATTGTTTGTTAACTATATCGGTGATTGCATGTCTAATTCATGATGAGTAGCATGCAGATACAGATCAACGAGTATGTGGAATCTCAGCAAGCTTTCAAATGTAATAAATATTTCCTAAAATATTGTAGCATTTTCAAGATTATCTTAAAGCGAATTCTGGCAATTAAGACCTTTTTTTTTGTCACAGGACTCCTAAATCGCACAAAATCCTAGAAACTGCTTTCAGGTGACATTTCTACTACTATTTTTAGTCAATATAGCATATGTAACACATTTAGTATTTTGGCACTTTCATGGCTAAATATAGTAGATATCTGAACACAGTGCTTGGGCTTCCACAAAGAAACACTGTTCTAAAGACTATGCTGATGACATTTTTCTGTTATTCCTTTGTCAAATGACTGGGTTTTTTTATTTTTTTATTTTTTCCACTTAAGTGAACTTGCACTTCAAAGTGTCTAGACTATCACTGTTCTTTCTTAGAAATTAGAGTACTGTATCTGGTACCTATTTGTAATACTAGGGATATACAGATTGGCTAAAGCTACCTTCACATTTTGATGGTTGATTATTTAAGAACACAAAACTGTAGTACAGACTTCATATTTTTGATACTTATGTAGCAGAGTCAAAATACCTGAGGACTCCCTCTGGCACTGTTGTGTTCTATATCTGTAAGTCTTAGAGTAATTTATTACAAAGTAGAAATGTGATTTTTGGGGTTTTTTTTTAGTTGCACTGAATGTACCAAGAGACAACAGTTTATGTATGTGAATAAATTTCCACATTCACTACGCTATCAGAACATAATGTTTTGATGTCCAGGTTTTATAAGCTGTTTTCACTGCTTTATGTTGGGTACAAGTGCTTTATTTTAAATTCTGATCATCTTTATTTCTTCTTCTAGAAGTCGAACTGAGCCAGTGAGTGGGACATCAAAAGCAGTATGTAAAAACACAATCTCACACTTTTTTCTACACACTGCACTTAATTCTAAACAATGTAGCCTTTTATTAATTTTCCAAACATAACTTAATATATTTTCCAGTAAAACATAGCATATGTTGTGAATACAATGTATTTGATTCAGCATAGTAAAAACTGAGTAATGCCATCATTTGCACAATTCTAATGTGAATATTGGTATTTGTGCCTAGTACTGCATTGTATTTCATATTGAATATGCTAGAATATTTCCTGTATGACTTTGTGTTGTACAGATAATGTATGATCGGTTTTTAGATCATGTAGGTTCAAGGTTTGCGCAATTGAACATGGTGCCATGTTCTACATCTGTCTGTCTATAGCTAGTAATATGTATGTTTGTATAGGTTGTTGTGTGCTTTTTGTTTCTTGCAATAAAAATTGTTTGGAGTGTATTTTTTGCCATTTTCACATTGTATCACATAGCTTTTGTTTTTAAGTACTTTTTTTGCCTAATGGTTTTTGAAAATGTTATCAAAAACCACTGAGAAACCATTATTGTTAAACTTGGTACTGTTTCATACTTTTGACTTGAGGGTTCAAACAAATACCAAAACCAACATATCTCATACATTTTGAGGACAGTTCTGTGCAGCTAAATGGTTCCTTTTTGTGTCCTTAAATACTTGGGTTATTTGTTCCTAAAACTGTATAATTGAAGTGATACTGTTTGGACCCCTCTCAGTACATAAATGTCTTTAATAGATTGCCGTGAATTTAAATATCGTTGCTACACAAAGTGGTATTCTAAAGTTCTGCATTTGATCTTTCCACTTGATCTGATGAAGCAGTTTAGTTTGATAGTTTGTCTGCAAATGAAAATATCTAATACAAATTTTGGCACAAGGTTAGAGCCTGGTGCATTTGTGGATAAAATCCCTGTCATTTTTCTTAACTTTTGCCTGCAGTACATTTCATTTTTGGATCTGGGTGACTCCAGGGTTGGTTGCTGCTTTAACTCCCCAAAGGTTAAGCCTTTCTTTAGTATACCACCACTTTGAATTTACATTTGGAAAAGGGGCAGCATTTTTCTTCAGGTTTGGAAACGCTTGTCGTTCTGCTGCTAAAATACCAATAACACACGGAAATACTTGGCTAGTAATGGTCTAGATCTTGATTTGCCACTTGGGTTGAATACTGTGTGTAACTACGCATTTCAAAATAGTCCTTATACTATAAAAATTACTATGTGGTGTTTTTTATTTTTCATCTTTATTTTAAGTAGAACTGCTTTTTCTTCACTAGAATGGTGTGAGGCATTACACTAACCCTGGATCATTGGATCTGATCACTTGATAAGCTGTTAGGATAACTTGATCTAGAAATTCATGAATTCTGGGTCTGTGTTCTGTGAAGAATACAGCCTCTGATTCTTGTGGAATGGTATACAATGAACTTAAAATTGAGAACTTTTTGTCTGTAGGTCTAAAAACGTAAAGTCTAAATCTGCATCCGTAATTCTATTGCTGATTGATTCGAATTCCTTTTTGGACATGAATGCCTCTCATTGTGAGTTTGAGTTAGTTTAACTGGCCCAGTGACCCTAGTAGTTAATGTAATGCATTTATGTAAACCACGTTTATAGTATTTGATCTAATTCAGATGGGTTTTTATTTCTTGAAAACAGTTATTTTTTCTTTTTGTTTACTAGCATGTGTATAAACACAAATCACATGTTCATAAATAAAGTTAACATTCTTTTAGCCTTGTGTGTTCCCTGGCATGTCTGTATTATGTTTCTAAGTAGCATCTTACCATAAGCTAACATAGATGTCTCAAAGAAAAAAAAAAAGGGGGGGGAGGAAAATCCTGGAGGGGAGGGAAGACTTAGTGTTAGTTAGAATTAAAGTAAATGAAAGACAAAGCAAAAACATTCCCTTCTTGTTTGCTCGGACTGTATCTGATTTGGGTTGTGGGTAGCCATAGGAGGGTGGAAGCCTTGCATCTTTCTTGACAAGTCCTCTCACGCTCTCTCACTGTAAAGCACTGCAGCCTCAGGTGCTTCTAGTGTTGGAGACGCAATGAGCTTTATTCTTAAAACTAACTCAGGTCTTGGTCTAAAGTGTGGGGGTTTTGTTTTCTAAATACATGTATTTCAAAGCAGAACCTGGATCTTGGTGTAGTAAGGATAAATCACTGGAAATCTTGCCAATTATTGTGGAACAGTAAAGCAGCACAATTAAAATAAGTTAAGATTTTTTTTAAGCATGCGCAAAAGCTTATTCTTTGAATATTTTTTCATTGTCTTGGTTTTGTTAGCTGTCAGTCTACACTTGCAAATTTGTGCTGCTGTCCTAATGTTCCTTCAGCCAAACCAAGAAAGTGGATCCTTTTTGGTTTAGTGTTACTATTTCAGTAACTGCAAGGATCTCTAGTTGGTATTTGTCCTTAGAGGTTGCAGAAATGTAGAGAGTCATGCCCATTGTTCTAGCACCGGCAAGCACAACGGTGATCCTTCCTGGCTGAATTTGTAGTTTAGCAAGGCTATTGGGTTTTAGGAGACCACTGTAATTTAAACGTAGTACTTCAGCAGTGAGATTAGCCTTTTCCTTCTATTTTCTATCCCCTTTCCTGTTTTGTGTTAATTTCTGTTTGGTCTTCTGCATGATATGAGAGTTAATACATTGACTGTCACTTCTGGTTTTTGGGGGTTTTGGTGTTGTGTTCCTCCCCCCCCCGCCCCCCAATTCTTCTGCAGTATTATCTTAGGGTTGTATACAAGTTTCATGGAGATGTTGTTTCTACTTGACTGATTTGAGGGACTGGCAGGAAATACTTCAGTAGAAATTTAAAGGAAAACAAAAAAGACAGAAGAATGTGAGATCATTGACAGATGGCCATTGGGCAGATGTTCTAAATAGTATGTTAATTATCTATTTGCTGCTTTTGATAACTATTTAGTAGAAAGGAGTGCTATCTCCTCCTTTAACAAATGAGACTGTTGCCTGCAGGCCATATAGTAACTGCTTTCTAAAAAAAAAAGAGCTAATTAATGGTTTATTAACTGTTACATTTCAGTTACTGGAAATACTAGACTGTTTAATGCTAGGCTCCAGTAGAGAGCTTTCCTAATTTCTTCTTTGCTTCTGAAAAATCACAAAATGATCGTGGTTGTGCCTGCCACGAGAAAACATAGGCCTGTTTTTCCACATGTAAAAAAGAGTGGCATATGGAGCATGAAGCTTCAAAATACAAAAGAACTAGGTACAAAATGTTCTGAAAAGAAGGAAAGTTAAATGTTCTGGCAATGCAGAGAAGGTCTCTTCCAGATCTGGATGTTCCTCACCAAAGGCACATTTTCAAGAACTTTTTCATTAGTACTACAGTAATGTTGTATGTGCTTTCCTAAACATATAGAGAAGGAATGATTAACTGGAGTGGGGAATCATCTTCTGCATGGAGATATTTTTTTCCCCAGAGTCTACTAAAACTACTCCCTCAAACTCTTCCACTACATTAGGTAATAAAGGACAAGCGCTTTTTGCAGGGAAGGGTTTTAATCTCTCCTCTGATCAATGTAGTGACCTCTTGAGGAGAGCTGGTCAGTTTACGTTGTGAAATTTTATTCTACATTTTTGAGCAACTTAAGACATAATAAGCAGTGATTTGAGTGTCTTTCTGATAATGTTTTGCTAGTGTAAGATTAGCTGCTGCTTGTGGCAATATAATTCAGTGCACTGGAAGAGAAATTAGGTAAGAGTTACCCTTTTTACTTGTGGAAAAACTGTACTTCAGTATTAGTGCTCAAAAAACCCTACAGTCCGTTGCTGAGTAGTGGCCTGGGGACTTCATTGCTGCATTCCTGAATTCATTTTCATCATCAAGAGTATGCTTTACACTTTCTTTCTTTTGTTCATTTAGTACTGGGCTGCTATTAAAACTTGGGTTTCATCTGATAGCAAGGAAAATACTAAATTCCAACACTTCCCAAACTAATTTAGATAGTATGGCCTGTGGTCTAACAAAATACAAGAAATCAGTTTTCTCAATTTTCTGTCATGATAAACACCTTTATTTAAATAATTTAAGCAGTTGGGTTTTTTTCTAGACAAAGTGGTGGGTTACTTTTATGGCTGGTGTTTTAGATTGGTGTTTTTATTTCAGTTTTGTGGGGTATGGTGACTTTGACATTTTTAAACTGCAGGGGCAGAGTTCATGTTTTGTGGCTGATATGCCTGTGCTTTATTGTGGCAGGCAGCTACTGTGTTCATTAAAGCGTAACCGTGTGCATTTGTAAATGATGAGACATTAACTGATTAATTTACAACTACACTGAAAATAAATTTCTTGTAGTGATGCTGCGTTCTCAAACTTAATTTTTTTTTTTTAATCCTTTTTAGCTGAAAACTGTCAGCTTAAGCAGTAGTAAGCATTTGACAAGGGTCCCTCTCTGAGATATTCTGGAGCAATAAGTTGATCTCAGGTGGTTTGCTTATTTTAGTTTTTTACTAATCACGTAAGCACTCTCTCTAAGCTGTCATAGGTTGGGACTTTGAATAAATACAAATTACACTGGGTTGGAAATGCCTCTTTCAGTGGCACTCAGAGAATATAGTGCAGGCTTTCAGACTACAGTAGAGGTTAACTGTTGCTATGTTTTGACTGTAGAACTTGAATATGTGTTTAATTTTTTGTGAACAGATTGATGACTCTTCTGCGTCTATTTCTCTGGCCCAGCTTACTAAGGTATATATATATTCTTGTCAAATACTTTAAAAAAAGTGTTTACTTCCTATTTTTAAATTTATACTGTGATCTATAGCTGGATAACTGTTGTAATTTGAGCAAAACTTTAATTTTTAATAATTTAAAGTATTTATTTTAACTTTAAAATGTGTATATATTTTGATACTATCCTGTAAAGAGTAGTTCCCAGTTTGGGAAGATAGAAGGGGAGTACCTTATCAGCCTCAGCATAATGTTGCAGTGTTACTCATCTTCAAGACACAAAGAAGAAGCACTTCAGAAGCTGTTTACCGTTTTTCATACGTTTCGTTAATTTTGCGTTGGAAACTAACACAGTTTTTGCAGAAGAATTTAATTGGCTGTAAGTTACGGACATTCCAGGGGGGTTTGCAACAGCCAAAATAGAAGCGTTTCTGTAACATGGACAATTGCATGGCTATTTTTGAGTTTCTAGTCACTATAGTTCTAGAACCCTTCTTTGAATGCTGCACAATTTCGTAAACTGTAGTATATATACAGTGGACAACACAATCTAATTTGTTTGAACGCAGACTGTGTAAATTGTGTAAATGTACCTAATTGTTTATAGGAATATACCAATGTGTATGTGTGGCATACTGGCAGATGTGACCTTCTGAAATTGTTGTAATGCCATGTTTTGCTATGGAACTGCTTGCATTTTTTGCTCAACAATGTGTAACTTTGGGAAAGCACTAGTGATTGCTCTTTGTGAAAAGGCATAGTGCTAGCCAGTTAAATCCCTAGTCTTAAAGTTACAAAGATCAGAGAAGGCAGGACCTAATGCAGAGTAGCTAGTTTGTTCTTCTGAAAATAAAGGCCGGAGTTCATTTCCAAGAAAGAGAAATCTCTTCCCACTGGTAACTTCTTCCCTCTCTCACTGCAGAATTTAAATTGTGTACATTCGGCGCAAAAAAAAAGTTTGGAAGGTACTCACCAAAAGAAATTGGTCTCCATTAGTGCTGTCCCTAAACGTGTCCTTGGTTCTGTAAACTTGTGAAGTTTTATTCTAAAATGTAAAAAACTGTCCAAGTGGTGTACACATTTAAACTTTTGATAAAATTTAAATATTTCAGAAAAATACAGGAACACAACATAAAGCAGGTCAAAACTGTTACTTACTCTAACCTCTTTAGTGCAGACTGGCTTAGCGTGGAGGCAATGTGTCAACATTTTTCTGTTTTATTATTACTATGTATTAAATGCCATATTTGAATTTTGGTCTATTCCTACTAATGTTTTGTGGGTTTTGGATGTGTTTTGTAAACCGTTTGGGTTCAAACAAATTAGTCAAGTATGTGTAAAGTTTTCTGTAAATGTTAATGGAAATGATTTCATAGCTGTTGATCTGGATTATGTTACTGTTGAGAAAAAACTGTGTATATGAAACAACCATTTAATAAAATGTTGAAACTAGTTGGTTGCTTTTGTGAATGAATGCATATAAAAACAAAAACATGAGTGGTTGATCTGAATGATAGGTGCTTGAAGGTCCAAATAATTTACAGTCACTCCCTTAGACCCTGCTTGTATCTGGACTAGTGTGTAAAAAAAAAATATTTTAACAAATACTACTTAAAAATCGGCTAGCTTCAATAATTTGAAGATCTAGTTTTGCATAAGATTTATTTGTATGTTAAAAGGACACAAGTCAACTGGAAAAAAACTGCTGGTTTTGCTTACTGTAGTTAAATCGCTTAATATGAAGAAGTTAGTAGGGGGGGAATGTGCAGTTTGGACAGCGTACAGCACGTGATGGTTAAATTTCTACTGAAAATAATCATTTGTCTTGCTGAGGGATTATAAAAAGCTTGATTTCTTTTAATGCTTCGGTGTCAGAAGCTGGATTTCAGCAAGCAGAACCAACTGCCATGACTCTTAAGTTGTGTGTCCTTTTAATGCTGCAAAATGTAAATAATGATACTTGCATGCATATTTCTCAATTAAATGTACAGTGGATATCTTCTCCTTCAAATAGTCTGGAGCTTAAAAATCAGTTTAAAAATACTGGATAGTGTACTTTTTTTTTCTACACATAGCTTCAGTCCGCTTTGAAGAAAATTGGATTGGTTACACGAGTCTTTATGTAAGGTACAAACAGAGCCTAAGGTTTTGAGTGCCCAAGAATGCTCTTTTCAAGTAGGTTAACAGGCACATAAACATCATGTAATGGCATAAGGACTCCCCAGAACATCTTCAGGACAAATATATTTTATATAAGCAGCTGTTTTCATGCAACCTCAGCTAGCGTTTTGCTGCGCTTTACAGGATTGGATGAGTGGTGGTGTCTTTGGCTGTGTGGGCTTAAATGTGTTTCTAATGTGTGTGTCAAATAATTACCTGTTAAACAGACTGCCAATCTGGCTGAAGCCAATGCTTCCGAAGAAGATAAAATAAAAGCTATGATGACACAGTCTGGCCATGAATATGATCCTATCAAGTAAGTGTTGATAATATCAAATGTGTGCTTTGAAGATTATGAAAAAAAAAATGTAGAGATGTCTGTTTTAACAAGAGACACACATGCATACCTTTTTCTTTTTTTTTCCCCCCAAAAAACCGTTTAGTTACATGAAAAAACCGTTGGGTCCACCTCCGCCATCGTACACTTGCTTTCGTTGCGGAAAACCTGGCCACTATATAAAGAACTGCCCAACAAATGGGGTAAGATTCTGGAGGACTTGCGGTGTTGCTTAGTTTTTATATTTTTTTTACTTTGGCAGTTACTTGACAGATACGTGAATATTCATTCATATTAAGCATTGTTTCTCTTGGGGTGAAATACAGAGATTATATGGCAATGTTGCAAAGCCCTTCAAGGGAAACCTAGAGTTATAAATGAGGAATTTCTTTTTTTTTTTTTTCTGAGTCATGGGCATTAAATATGTCTGTAGATCTTTCTCTGTGAACTTTCAGGTATATTTTGATATATTTCAAAGTTACTGGAAATTTTTCTCTGTCTTTAAGTCTTTTTTTATGACAGTTCACAATTTTTAGTATTTTCTAGAAAAAGATGTTTTTGTTGACCCCATGTATTGAATTTTTGCATGTTTTAATTACACGAGTCCGTGTTTGAGTATCAATGCTATTTAACATTAGTCGCTGAATGTATATGCATGAGGTATTAATTCAGTCTTCATATATAGATGGTGAATAGAAGTTTCTCCAGTGACTGATTCAGAGCCCTGAGTTAAGCTCTCCCTCTGAATTGTGCTTTGGAGGAGAAGTAGGTTTGTGTCTCTTCTCTGCACGGATGCTGAGCTAAGGGATATCTCACCCTTAAGGAACCTGAAGTTAAGCCAAAGAATGTCGACTGAGTTCAAAACACTTCTCAAGTTGTTGGAATATCCTGGCTATATTAATTTAGGGAAATAAGTGTTTTAGTCAAGCAAACCTTACACTAGGTAAAAGGAGAGGATTAAAGACTGTTGCTGCTTAAAATAATCATTGAAATCTCATTTTAAGTGTGGGTCTTAAGATGAGATATGTCTGCATTTCTTTTCTTAACAGGACAAAAATTTTGAGTCTGTTCCCAGAATTAAAAAGAGCACAGGAATTCCAAGGAGCTTCATGATGGAGGTGAAAGATCCCAATACAAAGGGTGCTATGCTGACAAACACTGGGAAATACGCAATACCGACTATTGATGCGTAAGTATGGAATTAATTGGACTGACCAAAAGGTGAATGAGAGAAAACATGCGTAAATGGCTGCATGGCAATACAACCAAGTTGGCCAGCCTCTAATTACAGGAGAGGAATCATTGTCATTGTATCTCAACCTTAAAGTCTGTGATGCTTTCTAGTACTAAAATAAGGTGGTCCTATTGTTTATACACCTGGAAGTTGGTTAAACTTGTGGTATGCCAAGAATCTGTGTTTCTGCAACACATTTCAATAGTGTTTGTAGTTGGAACCTCTCTCTTTGAAAGCTTGTTTTGCTTCGATTTTAAGTTTCAAAGGCTTCTTGAAAAAGTTAACAAGTAGCTGTTGGACTGAGATTTCTTCCTCCTCTGACTTTTATCAAATCTCACGTGTGAAACAAACTGAAGTTTTCCTGTTGCTGTAAACTAAGAAAATACTGCTGTGTGCTGAGAACAGTGGCTGCTTTAAAATGCACTCAGTAGCACTTCTGTTTTTCTGTCATGGATCTCCTTTTCTAGAAGCTGTAGCATAGACTTCTTTCATTTATAAAATGTAATTACTTGGAGACTAGCTTTATCCTGACCCTGCAGTTTACATTT
>NW_009631494.1:0-3297 GCF_000690535.1 Cariama cristata | reverse complement strand
TACTGCAGGGGTGGGTCTCATGAGAGCAGGAGAGAGGGAAAGAATCAACTCCCTCGACCTACTGGTCACAATTCTTTTGATGCAGCCCAGGAGACAGTTGGCTTTCTGGGCTGCAAAAACACATTGCCAGGTCATGTTGAGCTTCTTGTTAACCAGCACCCCCAGATCCTTCTCCTCAGGGCTGCTCTCAATCCATTTTCTGCCCAGCCTGTATTCGTGCTTGGGATTGCCCCGACCCAGGTACAGGATCTTGCACTTGGCCTTGTTGAACTTCAGGAGGTTCACATGGGCCCAACTGTCAAGATCCCTCTGGAAGGTATACCTTCCTGCCAGCGTGTCGAATGCATCACACAGCTCGGTGTTGTTGGCAAACTTGCTGAGGGTGTACTCAATGCCACTGTCCCTATCACCAACAAAGATGTTAAACAGCATCAGTCCCAACGCTGACCCCTGAGCAATGCCACTTGTCACTGGTCTCCACTTGGACATCGAGCCATTGGCCGCAACTCTTTACGTGTGACCATCCAGTCAATTCCTTACCTACAGAGTGGTCCATCCATCAAATCCATGTCTCTCCAATTTAGAGACAAGGATGTTGTGCAGGACAATGTCAAAGGATCATAGGATAATTCATGTTGGAAGAGATCTCAAGAGGTCTTTAGTCTAACTTTCTGATCAAAGCACGGGCAGCTATGGCATCAGACCATGTTACTTAGGGCTTTATCCAGTTGCGTTGTAAAAACCTTCAAGGAAGGGGACTGCACAACCCCTGGGCAACCTGCTCCTTTGCTTGACTGTTCTCAGAGTGAAAAAGGTTTTCCTTCTATCCAGTGTGAAACTTTTCTCTTGTTTCAACTCACATTCCTTGTCTCTTGTCCTCCCACCATTTACTATCGTGAAGAGTTGGGGTCCATCTTTTTGATTACCATTTGTAGGTCTTTGCAGGCTGCTGTTAGGTTTCCCTGAACTCTTCTCCAGGCCTGGTCCCTCAGCCTCTCCCCACATTTTATGTGCTCCAGTTCCCTGCAACAACAGTAGCCTTTGCTGGATTTATTCTAATTAATCTATGTCCTTCCTGCAATGCGTGGCTGGGGAGGAAGGGAGGAAAACTGGCTGCAGTACCTACGTGTGGTGTCACAAGCACCAGGCAGATAGGCTTAGTCTCTTCCCTTGATGCTCCTCTGAATACTGCCCAGGATACTGTTGGCCACCTCTACAGTCAGGGCTCTTTCCAAAGCCCTGCGAAGCATATATTTAATTATTGTATCTAAAAATTTACCATGTCTAAATATCCACACATACAGAAATAGCATTGAATCTACAACTCATAATGCTTTTTCTTAGTTTCTAGCATATTAAAACCAGAGGATTTAATATAACTAATATTAACAATATAAAAATATGTTAAAACCAGAAGCATTAATATGAAGATAAGCACTGAATATCAGAAAGTAGACTTCACACTGAGAAGTTATGAGCTTTGTTGAAACTAGAAGCATGAGACTGTCTATCAAGTCACTTGTTGAGGGTTGTGTGAAGCAGATGAAAAGCGGACTGAGTTGCATCACAGTGAAGAAGCCATGCTGCTGTAAGGAAATATTTTCTCTCTAGGAGGGCCCTTTTGATGCCTGTAGTGCAGAACTGGAACCTCTCTACCACTTTGTACCCTTCCTGCTACACATGATTATTATAGGATTGCTGCCTAGGTACAAATCCTGTCTAGCACATGGTGATTTGGAACTAGAAATTTGCTTTGCAAATATGAGATGCTGGTGAAGAAAAAGTAAGGCAGGTAAGAGGCAGTATTGAAAGGAATGAGAGGCACTAACCAATATAAGTGAAATTTAACCAGTTTTGTTTAACCACCTTTGCTCTCAGCAGTTTTTTTTGAGACAAAAAACCAGAAACTGGAAGCAGAGAATTAGGTCAAAGATGAAAAACAATGAAGGCTTACATTCTTCAAAAGGTTGTAAGTATCACTTACACCTTGCAGTGCTAATAGTCATCACTGGGAGCTGAAAAGTTTTGGTAGTGTAAGGTAAGGACTTACACATGTGACTTTTAAAGCTCAAATTCAAATCAAATTGCACACAGGTCATGGTTAATGGGAGAGGTTCCCACAGTCTGGAAGAAAGAAAACATCAATCCTATCTTCAAGAAGTGCAAGTAGGAGAATCTGGGGACTTACAGCCTTGTCAGCCCTCATGTTGATCATTGGGAATGCGTTGGAGCAAATCTTCCTGGAGACCATTTCCAAATACATGAACGACAAGAATGTGATCAGGAGTCAACAACATGGATTTCCAAGATGAAATTGTGCTTAATCAACCTGATATGACTGACTTGGTGGGTGAGAGGAGAGCAGGAGTTGTTGTTGATCTCATTACAGTAAGACTGTCAACATTGTCTCCTGTAACGTCCTCTCAAAGTACAGGCTAGATGAATGAGCAGTTAATGGACTGAAAACTGGCTAACTGCTGGACTCCAGCTGGAGGGTAGTCACTAGTGATGTACACCAGGGGATGATACAGAGTCCAGTACCTTTTAACATCTTTGTTAATGACCTAGAGGATGGGGCAGATTGTATACTCAGTAAGTTTGCAGGTTATACAAAACCGAAAGTAGTGACTGATATGTCAGGATTGCACTGTCATTCAGAGAGACCTTGACAGGTTGGAGAAAGGGAGGGAGTAATCTCATGAAGTTCAATGCATGGAAATGCCAAGTCCTGCATGTGGGCAGGAATAACCCCAGGCATCAGCATACAATGGAGGCTGACAATACACGACTGAGATCTTAAGTTCAGGATATTCCTATTCACCACCATCCAGCAAAGGCTTTGTTGTGTTTTTCTGTAAGTAATAATATGTAACAAATAGGTCACTAAATTTAAGAATTATTTTAAGGGTCAAGCTGAACTTTCAAAGGTGAAAATGCATTTGTGTACTGCACAGATGGAAGTCAGGCTTAGAGATCAAAAAAACCCAGATACTCATTTTCCATTGAAACAGTACCATCAAAATTAATATTATTTAGAAGACTGCCAATCTTAAAAACTATTTTTTTAAAAAAGGCCAATCTTAGTGAAAGTCTTAAAAGTTACTTGTTGCAAAAATTTGGAATGAACTGTTTCATTATTTTAATTTTCACACACATTCTCTCTAAAAAGTTTCAAAAATAAAATTTTCAACAGAGTTTTTTCAAAATATTCTTTGTTGAGCATATTGCGTTTGTGTGGCAAGGTTTTGGTAGCAGCGGAGCTATAGGGTGGCTTCTGTGAGAAGCTTCTGGAAGCTT
>NW_009631493.1:8069-11894 GCF_000690535.1 Cariama cristata | reverse complement strand
AAACAAGCATCCTCCAGGTGAAGCGCCCGAGGCTGGTCCTGTCCCACCGGCTTTGGTTTAAGAATCCGTTTCGAGCCTCTTTTCCTCGTTTCTCCTGGGAAATTGGTAGCAGCAAATGAGTGCTTTAAAAAAAGAAAAAACACCAACAAAGGTAGATCGTATCCTGGCTGCCCGGGGCCGTCGTCCTTTCTCCCGGTGAGGAGTTTCGTGAGTCCCGACGAGCGGCCGGCAGTGAATCTCAGCCCCAGCACCACATCGCTCTCCTCCTTCCTTGTCTTCCTCGCTCTCTCGTTCCCGTTAAGTAACAAACAAGACCAGTTGGGAAAAACAATCAAAAAAGAAAAAAAAAGCTACAACCAGAATGGCTCTCTTCTTCGCCATTTTCTCCATCACCTCCTCCTCTTCCTCTTCTTCCTCCTCCTTTTCCTCCTCCAGGATGTGTTGCAAAGAAAGAGAGTTACGGGTTTGGATACTGCACTTGGGGAAGGGGAAAGTCGTCAGACACCGCGGGATGCCCGACCTGCAAACCAGCAAAGGGGCTGTTAGCCTGCGTCCTGGGGGATGGAGGGAAGGACGGAGGGAGAGAGGGATGGAGGGAGGGAAGGACAGAGGGAGAGAGGGATGGAGAGAGGGAAGGACGGAGAGAGGGAGGGAAGGACGGACGGACAGGGAGAGGGATGGAGGGAAGGACAGATGGACAGAGGGAAGGACAGATGGAGGGAAGGACGGACAGAGGGATGGAGGGAAGGACGGACAGACAGAGGGATGGACCCAAATCCGAGTCTGAAACACAAACAGACAGTCCTGGGCGCAGAAACCCCTGCACACACTCAAGGACATTTTTGGAGAAAACACGGCACCTGCAATGCTTTAGGTGAGCCCAGCCTCACTGCCAGGTCCCCTGGGGTGCCGCAGGGGGGTGCAGCAGGGCCAGGCCCCCCCAGCTCCTCCCCTTACCTCTCTGCAGGGCCAGGGTGCGCAGGGGTCAGTAGGGTCTGTTGGCATCTTTCGGCCGCTTTAGCTGGACTTTTAGCCTCTTCATGCCGATCTGGAAGCCATTCATGGCCTGAATGGCTGCCTGAGCACTCGTCGGATTGTCAAAACTGACGAAACCTGGGGGCGAGGGACAAGAGGAGTTTATCACCGTAAACATCACGGGTTGCCACTTTGCTGCAACCAAAGCATTGAAATCCCAGGGAATGCTCCTGCAGGCAGCCTTAGGTGGAGCCCCAGGCTGGGGGTGCTGGGAGAGGGGGATTGTGGGGTAACAGCGCAGTCCCAGATTGCAGGGGACAGGGTGATGGGCTGATGGCATCTCTGGGGACACCAAGGTCTACAGGGACATTGAGGTGACAGGGTCTGCAGAGACACTAAGGTGATGGGATTTGTGGGGTCACTGGGGCGACGGGGTCTACCAAAGTGACGGGGTCTGCAGGGACAGCAAGGTGACAGGGTCTGTGGGGGCACCAGGATGGGATGTGTGGGCTCAGGGGACACCTTGATGACACAGTCTGCAGAGACACCGAGGTGACAGGGCCTCCAAAGACAACGAGAAGATCTATGGGGACACTGAGGTAAGCAGGTTTGTGGGGACACCAAGATGACAGAGTCTGTAGGGACAACAAGGTCTGCAGGTCTGCGGAGACACCAGGGTGATGGGGTCTGTGGGGACACCAACGTGATGGGATTTGCAGGGCCACCGTGGTTACAGGTCTGCAGGCCAGAGCATGCTGATGGCAGCAGTGGCACTCAGCCATGTCAGCAGAGCAGACATGGCAGTGGCAAGCGGTGACCAGTCCTCCCTGGCAGGCACGCAGGCAGGTGCAGAGGGCTGAGGACATGGGGGACAGCATAAGAGGGGACAGCATAAGAGGGTATGGCCTTCTGTCCTGGCACAGTGCAGGACAAAAAGCTGCCCTCTGGCCCTGGGATGGACAGCCGTGTTGCTCCAACCACCGTGTGACTTCGGTCGAGCTGGACTCCTGAGCTGGGATGTCAGGGGAGAGTCGGACCCTCAAGCAAGGGATGTTGGGGAGAGCCAGACTCCCCGAGCTGGGACACTGGGAAGAGCCAGACCCCTGAGTTGGGAGTTGAGGAGAGCTGGACTCCCAAGCTGGGACATCAGGGAGAGCCACAGCCCTGAGCTGGAGACCAGGGAGAGCTGAGATGTTGAGAAGAGCCGGACCCCTGAGCTGGGATGTTGAGGGGAGCTGCACCCCCAAGCTGGGGACTGGGGAGAGCGAGACCTCCGAGCTGGGACATGGGGAGAGCTGCACACTGGGACTTACCAAAGCATTTACTCTGGTTGGTGGCACGGTCCACAAAGACTTTGGCAGAGATGACATTGCCAAAAGGCAAGAACATCTGCGTGAGCTCCGCATCCCCGAACTCCTGGGGCAGGTGATAAATAAACAGGTTACAGCCTTCGGGACCTGGGTGACACACAAAGGACAGCAGCACGTCAGCCGCGAGGCAGGGGTCACCCTGAGGGGGAGCGAGGAGCCGCCGGCCCCATGGCGGGGTGTCCCCCACAACCCCTCACCTTCTCGCTGCTGCTGCGGAATGATGGGCGCTTGCTGGGGAAAGGCTTGGCTGATGGGTGCGTAGGCGGTGGGATACGCTGCTGGAAGAGAGAAACGCGGAGCTGAGACCTCAGCGCCCACCCCAGCCCTGGGAAGGACTGGGGACAGAGATGTCCCCCGTTGCCACCCTCGATGGAGGTGCCTCTCCTGCCCTGGGGCTGCTGGCTCTGCCCTTCCCACCCCTGCCGGCATGGCCCTGACTTCCCGGCACACCAGGGATGCAGGAACGGCTCTCCCAGGAGGGACGCTGGTGGCAGCAGTAACATGGCCTCAAGGCCAAGGAAAGTCAGCACTTCTGGTTGAAAAAAAACAATTTGGGGTCCAAAACTTCGATTTTCTATTGAAAACCTGAAAATCACTGTTAGTGCTTCTAATTAAATGACGTACTTCCACAGGATGCTTTGATTCCCTTCTCTCTATGACCCATCTCCTTGGCCATCAGAATCGGCCGCGCGATGAACATCCAAGGATTTTTGATATCTTGGACCCTCCATGGCCACCTCTACCAGCAGGCTCGTGTGTCAGCAGGATCCGGCATGGAGCCGGCTCTCCATCACTGAGCAAACCTCGCCCCCTCTCCTAGGCACCGCCGGCAGCTCTCCCGCACAGAGTTCTCTCAGCCCCATGGGCACTAAAACTCACTTTCCTCCATCCAAAATTTTCACGGAGGGCCGTGCTGGGAGCGCATCTGTGTTGCTGAGGATGAGGGGATGGCACTCTGCATCAGCGTCACCCTCATCGCTGCCCCGGAGCTCCTGCTAGGGTAGGGTACCCCATGCTTACCACATTAATCCATGCCCAAGCACACTGCCCCAACCCTGTGGCTCAACCCCAAGGTGATGATCACCCCACAGAAATAAGGGTGAGGAGCAAAGAGGGGACAGAGGGAAGAAGTGCAAAGAAAGGCTGAGACCTGCATAGTGCTGCATGCCTGCGTAGGCTTGCTGGAGGGGATCTGCCACCGTGGGGCTTTGAGCTGGGAAGAGAAAAAAAGGGAGAAGGAAGAGAGAATAAGCAAGAGAAACCCAGAGATGAGCAGCTCCCATGGGAGAGGGCTCTTGGCCAAGCACCACCACGGAGGGACAGAGCTGCTCCCCACCATTTTGCAGGAGCCCAGAGCATTGCCCCGCTTGCAAAAGTGGCGATGCTACAGGAGGAGGGATTTCGGTGGGGTTTGGTGCACGGCTGGTTCATCCAGTGTGTTCCTGGGGTGGGGAGCACCCCCGGAACCTGCCGTGTGAGC
>NW_009631493.1:7815-8058 GCF_000690535.1 Cariama cristata | reverse complement strand
CCCCAGCCCCGGGGGAATGTGGTGGAGCCCCTCAGCAGGCTACAAGGCGGCATACCTGGGTAGGGGTGGATGCCGTTGGTGTAGATGGTCTCCGAGGCGGGCTGCCCGTTGGTCTGTGGTGGCAGAGGGCTGAAGCCGTTCACCCCGATTGGCGTGGCGATGCTGGGCACAGGCGCTGTGCTGATGCCAGGGGGGGTGCTTTTACCTGCGGGAGGGAAACATCAGCGCTGGCAGCCTCGCCTG
>NW_009631493.1:7332-7629 GCF_000690535.1 Cariama cristata | reverse complement strand
ATCTTAAGGAAAGAAAGGGGGGAAAGGGAAAAGCGAGCGAGAGGCAGAGAGAAAGGGGGAGCAGGAGAGGATAAATTAGCATCCCCCCTTTGCACCCACGCACAGGGGCTCAGAGGGATAAATGCCACCCCATGCCAGACCCGGAGACAGGAGAAGGTCTAGGTGACACTAAAAAAGGTGATAAATGGGACTGCTGCGCCTTACAGCCATGCCACCCTCACCCCGGGGCGTGAAGCCCTCTGTTGTGCCCCTAAATGGGGATCCACAAACCCTGATGGGTATCCACACCCACTGGCA
>NW_009631493.1:4530-6955 GCF_000690535.1 Cariama cristata | reverse complement strand
CAGCAATCGATGCAAGGTTTAATTATAGCTGGTTTTTCTCCCTGGCGGCAGCTCCCTGACCTCTGTTTCCTTTTTCCCCTCCTCGCTCACAATTTTGACCTTCGGTGTTAATTAAACAGCCCCTTTCTCTAGCACAGAGGGAATTAACCCTGCGTGCCCACCCCAGGGCTCCAGCGCCCAGGCAAGGATGAAACCTCAGGGTGATCCAGCCAACAAATTGCTGGTCTGTAGGATTTTGATCCAATTAGACAGAGGATCAAATTAGCTGGTGATTGGATTACGCAGGCAGCATGGGGTCAAACGGGGCAGGGCGAGAGCGCCCCTTTCTCTAGCACAGAGGGAATTAACCCTGCGTGCCCACCCCAGGGCTCCAGCGCCCAGGCAAGGATGAAACCTCAGGGTGATCCAGCCAACAAATTGCTGGTCTGTAGGATTTTGATCCAATTAGACAGAGGATCAAATTAGCTGGTGATTGGATTACGCAGGCAGCATGGGGTCAAACGGGGCAGGGCGAGAGCCTGGCACTTACCGGCATGGTTTGGCTGCCGTGCAGGCTGGTGATGGCAGCCTGCGCCTCGGGGCGGGCGGCTTTTTTACAACCTAAAGGCAGACAGGGGACACGGGAGAGGTTGGATTCAGCTGCTGCAGGAACCAGCACTGCCCGGTCGGCAGCTCTCACCCTCCATGGGTCCCAGCAGCCCACAGGGTGCTCACTTGGCTCCCCAAAGCCCACCTTTGCTAGCTCCATCGGGTCCTCGGAGGATAGTGCACTCCTCGATCTGGCCAAAGGGCTCAAAGAGGCGCCGGACATCATCCTCGCTCTGCTGCTTCCCCAGCATGCCCACAAAGAGCTTCCTGTCTTCTAAAAACAAAACCAAGCCCGTCAGAGAGCCGGATGCCACTCACCGTCCCATCCCCTCACCCCTGGTTTGCAAACAGCACATGGAGGGGAAAGAGCCAGAGCCTGGGGAGGGAGTGATGCTGATCTGGCAGTGAAGATGCAAGGTTTATCACCATCCTACAAAACGCTCAGGGTGGGAAAACCTCTCCTGCAGGGAAATTGCTGAGGGGTGAAGCTGAGAAGAGCCAGCTCCCGCTTCAGGGACAGAAGCTGGGACTTTTCCCAGCTCCCCCGGCACCGATGCGGGATGCAGCTGGGAAACAAAGAGAGCCCGCAAAACAGCAGCGATTGCCTTCGTATGATTGACTCACAGAATAACCCGCAGCCTCCGGCCGTGCCCAGGGGACATAAATAACCCAAACACAAGAGAAGGAAGAGTAAATAATGAGAATTTCATGATTATTACCAGCATCTGTCTTGTGTGGCCGTGCGCTCCCGCCACGCGCTAATGGCATTTGACAAAGAAAATAAGGTGCCCTGTCAAGAGCGTTGCCGGGGAAATAAATAAATAATGGCAGGAGACGATTAATGCTCTGTCCGTTAAGGTACCAGGAAAATTAGTTAAGGGAATAGGGCTCATGTGTTGTCTAGTTAAACATAAACTATCTCCCGGCAAAGGTGGCCAGGGGGAGCGGGCTCGGCAGCCAAGCATTGCCTCCTGGGCGAGGGGGCCAGAGCCAGGCGTCCGAGCTCGCCCATCGATTTTTAATCCTTCACCAATTACGCTCAGTAAGTGAGTAATTTATTTGCCGGGTCCCTCTGGGACGTGCCGGGACCAGCTTGCAGCATGTTTAATAACGTGTTTTGAATAGCGGGATGTCTACCCCAGCTGCCCCGCCGAGAGCAGGCGGCCCCACGCGAGCATCCCGCGTGTCCGAGCATGCCTACGTGCTCAGCACTTGCTCGTGGCACCAGGAACATTGGGGGGTTTTGATCCAATTCCTGCAATTTTGCCCAAATTATCGACTCAGCCCAGAAATGCTGCAGCCCCGTGAGCTGCAAATGTCCACGGAGAATTTGTGGGGGTTTCTGTTCGAGAGGGGCTTGGGCCATGTGCACCTCCTCTCTGCTGGGATCCCCACAGGCAGCTCCGGGCAGGTAATTAGGCTGTTTGATAGCTGAAGGGGCTGTTGGAGAGTGGCTGGGTGGTGGTCTGCCCAGCATGATGTCAGGATGCTCATGGTATGACGTCAGGATGTTCTTGGCATAACGTCAGGATGTTCCCCCCAGCCGACTGGGCACCGAAAGCCAAGTCATATTTGCTCTGCGCTCGGGTTTGGATGCCACCAACAAAGGCAGCTCCTTTTGTGGGTTTCTCTGCAAAGAAACCTCCCCACGGCAGCCCCCACTATGCCACCGTGTCCCCCATCACATCCCAGGTGGCCCTGTGCCCCAGTGCCAGGCAGTCGGGGAAGGGGGGACCTACCTCCTCGGCCCTCGCTGTCGGCCGGCTTCACCTGGATGGGGCGGTTCATCTGCAACACACAAGCAGAAATGGGCGGTCAGTGGTGGTGCTGTGTCCCC
>NW_009631493.1:2056-4114 GCF_000690535.1 Cariama cristata | reverse complement strand
CGGCCCCGGCCCCTCCGACAGCATCACCACCATTCTCCTTTTCCTGATTCTCACCCAATTTCAATCTCCTCTCGTGCACCGCCATCATGTGTACCCGCAAGCGTGACACACGTGTGCAGCAGGACACGCCGGGCCAGCATACACAGCCCTGGCCTGCTGCCCCAGACAGCCATTTCCCCTTCTCTCTCGAGCCATTTCTCCTTCTCTCTCCCCCTCCTTTTTCCCCTCTTTTAGCCGAAAAATGCTACAATTACAGCCGTTTCCACGGCAACAAGCATGCTTCCCCCGCGATGCTGCAGAGCGCGAGCCATGTGCTCGATAGGGTCGTCACGGCAACGGCAGGATGTCACGCATGACGGGGTATGCACGTACACAGCTCGAGCACGCACAGGGACAGCCATGCACATGCGTGCTGTTGCTGCACCCACGCGACTGTGTACCCCCAGCCCGGGGTTCTGCCTGTGGACTCCTGGAGAGGGTCCCCAAATTTACGGGCTGAGCGGGGGAAGCGTCAATCCCCCACCCCACCCTGGGGTGAGGAAGAGGATGGTTAAGGAAGAAGAGGAGGGAGGTTTCCACAGCAACCGCCTCGTCTCCAGGGAAACGCGGGGAGAAATGTCAGTGCAGAGCCGAGGATGGTCCAGGGAGGGGACTGAGTCCCCAGGAGCCACAGGGTGGCACGGAGGGAACACAGCCACACCCGGCTGCCCTCACGTCACCCATCATGTCACCGGTCCCCCAAACATCCACCCCAGCCCCTGCAATGGGGCAGGATACGGCTCACCCCAAACCCAGGAGGCTGTGACAGCACATGTGACAGAAACCCATAGGACCAGCATCCCCCTGTCCCACACATCCCTGCCACGGTCGGGGGACCCCCCTGTGGGGGGGGGGGGGGCTGCCCCCTTCCCCCGCCCAGCCAGTCCCATTTACCAGTGCGATGGCCTTTGATGGAATAAATTTCCCGTGCCCGCTGCTGTATGCTTAATGTAATAAACCCAGCGAGTATGATTTAGAATAACATTTACGGAGCCGCAGAGTGTCATTTTGATGTGTCTCCCGTCTCCGCTCGCTGGTTATTAAACTGTATTGATTCTCCGGGAGCGGCTGATGTTTATAAATGTCAGGCCTTGGGGACCGGCTAACCTACCCCAGGGCTGCTGCACCGGGGAGAAATGGCCCCGGCCTGTGGACACCCCCAAAAGGGGATCTTGGCAATCCTGGCATCGCGCCATGCCCACCCTGGGGTGCTCGGTGCCCCGCTGCACCAGCTCCCGTGGCACGGGCGGATGGCATGGGCACCCAGAGCTCCCCTGCAACCGGTTAGCTGGCACCCACCTGTCTGTCTGTCCCCACAGCACCCTTGCACTGTGCCCACACAGACACCCAGCCACCCACCGCTGCCCAACAGCCCTTCATCCATCCCCTGACACCCAAACAACCACCCAGCCATCTCCCACCACTCCTGACACCCATCCATCCACCCCCCAACACCCATCCATCCCCACAGCACCCATCCATATCCCCAACACCCATCCATCCACCCCCAACACCCATCCACATCCCCAACACCCATCCATCCACCCCTAACACCCTTACACCTGCCCATCCATCCCCTGACTCCCTCCCATCCACTTTTCCACCCCCATAGCACACATCCACCTATCCATCCCCCAACTCCCACCCATCTCCCCTCCACTCTCACCCATCCCAATCACACGCTGACGCACCCAGGGTCACAGGAAAACCTGTCCCCCACCAGTCACCGTCACCTGTGGGTGCCCCATAGAGCCCCCTCTATGGCACCCCACGGCCAAACCACCGGTGTGCTACAGCCCGAGGGGGTCATTACCAGTTGCTAAACCACCTCCTGACTGCCCGGGCACTGTTCCCCACCCAAATTCAGAGCCCCCCAACAGCCTGGGCACCAGGGAGAGCCAGCCCACAGCGAATCACTGCCAGGGGACCTGCCCTGTGGACAGGGTCACTTCTGGCCCTCGCCCCTTCCTCGGTGTCATCCTCCTCCTCCTCACGCCCAACAGCCGGAGGATCTGGCAG
>NW_009631493.1:1416-1928 GCF_000690535.1 Cariama cristata | reverse complement strand
CGGGTCCGGGCGCCCACCCATCACAGGAACCCCCTGCCGTCATGGGAACACCCTGTCAGAGCCCTGGGGGTGAACTCACAGCGAGCTGACACAGCCGGCCTGGGGACAGTCACACCACTGCACAACCCTGCACAGGCGCACGACCGTCCTAGCACCCCCCCACGCACAACCATGTATCCCCTAGGGCCACACTCCCGCACGCCTCTGAGCACAACCGCAGACCCACACACAGCATCCTCCATGCGCATGCACCCACCCACAGCTGCACGCTCGCCCCAGCACCCCCCCTGCACAAACATACACCTACACAGCCACACGCTTGCACCCACACGGCCCCACGCACAACCGTACATCCGTCCTAGCACGACTGTACACCCACGTGCAGCTACGCACCCACCCCAGCCCAGCCCCGCATACACCCGCACATGACATCCCACACACCCTGAGCCCTCATGAGCACCCACCCACCCCCAGCCACAGACCCACACAACACCCACAGCACCCTCCCTGCA
>NW_009631493.1:0-1233 GCF_000690535.1 Cariama cristata | reverse complement strand
GCTCCCCCCCAGCAGCCCCCACCCCGCATCCTCACCACCACCCGTGCACACCTGAGCCCTGCGCACACCCAGCCAGCTCCCCCACCGGGCACCCACAATGTGGGAGCCCAGGCAACACCCGTATGCACACTCGCACTCTCTCCTCCCAGCTCACACCCAGTGTGCACACGCACACACATGCACACACACTCACACCCACCACTGCCACCCCCCAGGCCCACGAACACCCCCACCCCACCACCACACGTGCAATCACTGGGTGCAAAGACACCCTTAGCACCTGCTTACACACACACAGAGCCACCGACACGCTTGCACACCCATCATCCCCTGGGTGGAACCGCTCCCCACCAACACCCACTTGTGCACACCCCAGGGGCAAAACCATACCCCCACCAACGCACACACACACCCCTGCACCATCTGTGGGTGTAATACCCCCCTGAGCACATCCCCTTGCACACATGCAACCACACACACAACACCAACACACACACACACAAACACAAGGTGGAAAAATACACCCCCCAGCCAACACACAAACAGGTAAACCCATCCCTGGTCCCTGGGTGCAGTTACACCCTCTTCCCTAATACAGGCATGCACACACTCCATCCCTGCCTGCAAATACACCCTGCTCACCGCCCCCTCCCCCATTCCTGGGTGCAGATACACCCTCCTCCCCAACACCCACACTGACACACAGCATCCTTGCATGCAGATACACCCTCTTCACCAACACCCCCCTGCCAATACCCTCCCCATCCCTGGATGCAGATACACCCTCCTCAACAACACACACTCACAACACCCATCCCTGCGTGCAAATACACCCTCTTCACCAACAACCGCCCTGCCAACACATGCAGCCCATCCCTGGGTGCAAATACACCTTCCTCACCAACACCCACACTCACGCATCCCATCCGCGGGTGCAGATGCACCCTCCTCACCAACACATGCATTCACACACCCCATCCCTGTGTGCAAATACACCCCCCTCACCAATGACCCTCCATCCCCATCCCCGGGGGCAGATACACCCTCCTCACCAACACCCACACTCACTCACAGCATCCCCGGGGGCAGATACACCCCGCTCACCAACACCGCCCCATCCCTGGCAGTAGATACACCCATCTCACCAACCCAGGCGTGCACACACCCCACCTCTGCGTGCAAATACACCCTTCTCACCAACACCCCCCCACCCCTGGGAGCAGATACACCTTC